>NC_072409.2:70232884-70536538 GCF_028858775.2 Pan troglodytes | reverse complement strand
ATGTTGCTCTGACAGGGGCTCTTTTTAAACTGATGTTTTATCCTTCTTAGTGTCTCAAACTAGATTCTGGTCAGACATGTTGTAACAAGTTAGTATGAGTTATTTTGGTGCAAAAAATTGGAATTTATGCAAAAATTTTTTCATAATATGCATTTTCCATGTACATTTTGAAGGCCCACATATATACACACATACACATACATATTTGGAAAAAATTAGAACACTGTTTGACTTATTTATACATATTTTACTATTTTGATTTTTTAAAAGTTAACATCGTATGATTGGTTGTTTTCCATAATCTTTTCAGTATTTTGGGCATCTTAATCTACTTCTGCACATGCTTTTTGTCTCTTCAACTTTGCTTAGGGAGAGATTCTTCTGGACTTTTCCAGATCTCTTTGCAAAATGGTCTTTTATCAGGGATCAACTAACTCTGTTTCACATAAACTTGAACTTTTCAGAGTCCAAAGTGAATATAGGAACATGGGGCAGGCTGTACTCACAGACTCCACAGAAATGACCTCTAATTCACAAAGCTGAAGGAAGGTCTGCTCCCCAAAACCAAGGGGATTGTGGGAATGATGAACACAGGCCAGTAGGCCCATGCAGATGCCAATCAAAAGGCAAAAAAGCTCTTCACCAAACGCTGCAACCTGGGAAAACAGCAGACGCGTGAGAGGTTTGACTCCAGCACGTCTGTTTTCCACTTTGCCTGAGATCTCATGGAGGCTGCTCTTTGTTTTTCCCTTGGAGATCATGCAGGAATCAACTGCCAAGCATGCCTTACACCTCCATGCCATCTAATTATAGCCTGTAACTCTCCGGAGTGCTGACAGTGCTGAGCTATTGACTCTTGACACTCTCTAAAGCTCTTAATTATCTTTTCACATAAGCCCCTTTCAGACCTGTCAACTTCTTTGTATTGTTTATGGAGGAAAAAAAAGTAGCATATTAAGATTTCAGGTCTATGCACTCAGAGGCAAACTTGCAGTTAGACTTGTGAGTGCTCTTGAAGGTCTGTGCGCTCATACACACACAGACAAGCGAAAAGTGTGGAATACACCTGCCGGATGACAATTCAGATGCTGATTTGCCATGGGGATAAGTAAACTTAATCAGGCAAAATAAAATTAACCCAAACCTTAATTCATATGTTTGAAGTCATTTTAACCTTTTCCAAAATTCAAATATATAGGGATATAGATATAGGTATACACATACACACCTTACAAAGACTGAAAATGTTTTTTAAAATTTATTTACAACCTTACAAAGTTTTTTAGCTCATGATGGGATCAGGGAATTTCAAAAGGATACCGATGCTTTACACTCTTTTAGAAATTATTATTATATAACTTGAATGTTTAAGTACTTAAAAATATGCACATATATTTTTTCTTATTAAATATTCAAAAACTCTGAAAGACACAGACATTTGGACATTACTGCTAACTGTGAAGATTTCAAATAAAGTGTAGCTCAAAGATCTAAAGTGATGTGACCAAAGTCCTCTAATAAATGGAGAAATACAACTACATTCTGGCTGGGTGCGGTGGCTCACGTCTGTAATCCCAGCACTTTGGGATGGTGAGGCAGGCGGATCATTGAAGGTCAGGAGTTTGAGACCAGCCTGGCCAAAGTGGTGAAACCCCATCTCTACTAAAAATATAAAAATTAGCTGGGCGTGGTGGCGCATGCCTGTAATCCCAGCTACTCAGGAGGCTGAGGCGGGAGAATTGCTTGAACCTGGGAGGCTGAGGTTGCAGTGAGCTAAAATTGCGCCATTGCCCTCCACCCTGGGTGACAGAGTGAGACTCTGTCTCAAAAAATATATAATAATAATAAAGACTACATTTTGGCTGCTTTGCCTATTGAGTAGCCATTCTTAATTCCTTTCCTTTCTTAATAAACTCGCTTTCTAAAAAAAAGACTACATTTCAACTTAAAAGAGTTTATGTCCTGAAGTTAGCATGTACGGCAAAAATTATAAATAATTAAAATTACCATTGAAAAATCTCTTTTATATCATCCATAAAATAGAATGCACGGATGCACTGTGCACCAGTTATTTGGCTGGTGTTGTCTTGGATGTTGCTGCCTCTGCAATTTGTTTCTCTTACCGCTGGAATCAACTTCTGCCTCCTTGGCAGAGAATTCCATAATGTTGTTGGTTGGCATTTAGGTACCATGTTGAATAGGAAACATATCTGCAAACCCCAGAATCCCTGTCCAAATGTGGGGATGCTCACATCATGAGAGGTAACAGGAAGTGAGGCCATTTTGAAAGGTCAGGGGATTTACATTCCATAGAGCACCCTCCCTCTGGGGCATACCATCACCCGCCAGCATCATTGGAATTATTCCATTCCCCTAACTTTCTTACTATTTCTTTGCTGACGTGTACGGCTGAAGTCAAGTAAGTTAAATAGATGTATCATGCCCCTCTGCCAGATGAGGATTTGGACGCTGATTTCAGCCCTTTCCTCATATGCTCTTTCATTCATCTCTAACTTGCTGAGCTGTGGAAGCAAATGGAATAAAGCCTGATACTAAAAGAATACAAGCCTGGGCAACATAGTTTGAGACTCCATCTCTACAAAAAATTAATTAAAAAAATATTAGGGGGCCGGGCTCGGTGGCTCACGCCTGTAATCCCGGCACTTTGGGAGGCCAAGGTGGGCAGATCACGAGGTAAGGAGATGGAGACCATCCTGGCTAACACGGTGAAACCCCGTCTCTACTAAAAATACAAAAAATTAGCTGGGCATGGTGGCGGGCGCCTGTATTCCCAGCTACTTGGGAGGCTGAGGCAGGAGAATGGCATGAACCCGTGAAGCAGAGCTTGCAGTGAGCCGAGACCGCACCACTGCGCTCCAGCCTGGGCAACAGGGCGAGACTCCATCTCAAAAAAAAAAAAAAAAATTAGCCTGGCATGGTGGTACACACCTGCAGTCCCAGCTACTCAGGATTCTGAGGTGGGACGATTGCCTGAGCCCAGGAGATCAAGGCTGTAGTGAACTGCGATCACCCCACTGCACTCCAGCCTGGGCAACAAGGCAAGATCCTGTCTCAAAAACATAAATTAATAAAATAAAAGAACACAGACTTCTTGGTTTTCCTTACTGAATAGAAAAATAGTGAAACTTCCCACATTCAGCAATGACCCTACCAAATGCTTCAGGCCTAAAAGTAAAACTGAGAACAGGAGGGCAAAAAGATAACAGTGACCATGAAATGGGAAAGAAACATTCATTTAAAACTCAGGATTATGCTTTTTTAATTGAGAGAGACAGAAAGGGTCATCTTTCATTTGATGGTTTATACCCCAGAGACGATGTGAACGAAGAGCAAGGAGCCTTAGCTGAGATAGCAATGTGAGTAATGCACCTAGAATAAAGTCCTGGCCCTTACCTAAATTGTGGCACTTTGTCCTAAGATAGTGAAGGGTGCCCAGCAGACCTAGGTGTAAGCAAATCTCAGACTCCCCCATGTGGAGTTAAACAAATTCTCTAACTCCTTGGGTGTCAGTTTTCTAATCTGTAAACTTAAAATCATGATACTTAGTTCACAAAGTTGCTGCAAAGATCAAAGGTGGAAATATGTATAAAGTATCTGTAACACGAGGTTTGGCGTTCAAGTCTCATCTTTCACCAAAATCTTGCAGGGGCAAAAGGGACACAGAAATTCACAATAAAGAGACCAAACTATCAAATGCATCAATTCTAATCTCACAATCACATTTAATAATGATTGAGAATAAAATTTTATCAACATAATAATGACTGTAGTCACTTATATAGTATATTCTAATGGGATTAAAATTATAAGAATTTTAAGAATAAAATATAAAATTATAAGTTTTTTTGTGCTGCTTACATATGAAAGACATCTTCTATCAAAAAAGAAACCGTCATATTTCAAGAAGCAGCATAAGACTGAATTATCAATGCTCTCATTTGTAACTTCATTGTAGAACTAATTTCCAGACATTCTTTTATTTCTTTTTTCTTTTAAGAAATGCCATTTCTTAGCATGAAAAGACTTGTAGGTTGAAAATCTTAAAAGTTTCATATAGAAGCAGTGGGTGATAGTTCCACTGCATAAAAGCAAAACCAGGGCTGTAAGATGGATATGGGTGTACTCATGATCTGGTGGAAGACCACCAATGTGTTTTATTTCTCGGTCTAACTTTTGCACATCCCTGCAGGTTCCTCCTTCTTCTAATAGCAATAATGCAGAGTAGACTTCAAGGAGGAAAGCTGTACTGTTAACTGCCTTGAAAAATGCACTATTAAGTAGAATTTTATATTCTGGGTTAGAAAAAAAGAGGAGGCCTCCAGGCAGCAGGCGGTAGTAGGGAGGCAAAGAAGAGAGGTAGCAAAGCTCAAAAGATCAAAGGGCTGAGCAGAACATAGAAAGCTCAGCTTTAGTTTATATCTACCACTCAGACATTAGCTCCAACTCAATCTCATTGGATATTAAATGAAACGTTTTCCAGAGCCACTTCCTAGCAGGGGTACAGCATCTCCAATAGTCCCACCTTCCACAAGCTGCTTTCATATGACATCAGATAATTGGGCTTTATTGGACATTTGATATAGAAAGATATAAGAGAATGTATGTGATATTCAGAATAAGTGAGAAGACCAGATGTACCAGTTAGGATGATTATCAACACTGGTAAATGCTGGCTAGTCTTCATTTCACAAGTAAGATGTGTTAAAAATAATGTCCAACAATGATAGATTGGATTAAGAAAATGTGGCACATATACACCATGGAATACTATGCAGCCATAAAAAATGATGAGTTCATGTCCTTTGTAGGGACATGGATGATATTGGAAATGATCATTCTCAGTAAACTATTGCAAGAACAAAAAACCAAATGCCGCATATTCTCACTCATAGGTGGGAATTGAACAATGAGAACACATGGACACAGGAAGGGGAACATCACACTCTGGGGACTGTTGTGGGTTGGGGGGAGGCGGGAGGGATAGCATTGGGAGAGATACCTAATGCTAGACGACGAGTTAGTGGGTGCAGCGCACCAGCATGGCACATGTATACATATGTAACTAACCTGCACAATGTGCACATGTACCCTAAAACTTAAAGTATAATAATAAAAAAATAAAAATAAAAATAATAATAATTTTGTAAATCAGTGTCTAAGAATTTAGAATATATTTTTCTCATAGACACTAGATCACCAGTAATTGTCATTTTTGAGACTAGTCTCCACAGTATTTTACCCACATTCTAACAAACATATTTTGCAATGCGCATGGTAGAGGGGACAGTATAAGGAAATAGAATAAGAGGATAGCTTTGGCTTAATTCAAATTTTTCATTAGAACTTATTACAAGATAAGTCAAACTTGTTAAATTGCACATTTTAAGCTTGTGCAGTTTACTGTATGTCAATTAAAGATCAGTGAAGCTATTTTTTTTTTAAAAAGTCCAAGAAGAGTTAAAGGAGCTCTTTCTTTTTCCTGTCTTAGGCATCACATAATAAAAGAGAAGACAGTAAATTTCAGTTTCTCTTATCAGTGCTGAAGCTAAACTAAATGAAAGTTTCAGAGGTCTTTGTGAGCTGACCTCAAATCAAAATAGAATTTAAATTGTCATCTTTATCTAAAAATGTGGTCTTATCTACAATCAACATATTTGCCAATGAATTAGGCTTATTCAGAATTTGAGAATTGGCTTTATCTGTTTATCAACAATTATCTCCTTTAATTTGTTTACTAACCTGCGTTAATTGTAGAATAATCAGAAAATAACAATGTGCAGACAAAAATCGCATTAAATCTTATCTGTGGAGATCTTCTTAAAATCAACTTCTGATTTTTTAAATTCTAATTAAAGGCTATGGATACAAATTATCTGAAGTGGTACAAAAGCCAAAAATAATATATATTTGGCTTTAGAAATTCCCTTGGATTTGATTTTTATATATTGGGAAATCATTCACCTATCAAATTACTACTATCTTCTTGCCTTGAAAAAGTAATTATTTCATTATAAAGGACTTCTTCACCAGCTCCTTATGAACTAGAATAAGCAGCAAGATTTATGCCCTTATTATTAATTCACATAAATTAGATATAGTTGCAATATGATGATTTTCTCAATTCAGAATTTACTTCCTACATTCATACTGATAGGTAGATATGACATCACAAAGACCCCCTCTCTGCCCTACTCACGCACAGACACACACTTAAACAGGATACCATGCAGTCTAGCTTGTTAACATTGCACTACTTGTGGCATTAAAAAGGGATCATTGAATTCTGATTATGCTTTTATTTACAAAAAATATAAATATTTGGAAGCAAGTTTTATCAATATTACTTCAAGAAGTTACTGCCATGATTTTTTTTAAATCTTCTGATGTCTAAGAATGGTGGTGGTAATAAAGCAAAATATAGCAAATGGTCTGTTTTTCCTTTCACTTCGTTTCGGCTTCTATTATTGTCTTTTCCCTGCCTTATTCACTTCTTTATCCTCATTATTTTCTCTTTCCTTACCTTTTCAAGAACACAGCCCATTAGCGAAAACGCCTGTTGCTTCACATATTCAATTACATGGTCTTTCTGACTCTTGCCTCTAATTCACCATCAACAATGACTTTTATTGCAGATTATACTCTAAATTTACTTTTGTTAATCTCACAGAATAAACAAGTTTGGAAAACACTGCTATGGATTCTACTAGGGAAAGATTATTTGTGAATTAGAAAGTGTAGTCCCTGAGATCAAACACACTTGGGTTGTAATCCCAACTCTTTCATTAACTAATTAGGTGACTCAGTTAATAGCTTAAATACACTGATTCTTATCTATAAAATACTATGAAAATGTATACTTCATAGGCTGCTTCTTCTCTCTAGCATTCATAGAAACAGAAGTAGAATCAAAACCTAAAATCGAAATCTCTCAGAAGGATTTTTCCTTTGACCAACAGCAGTCCTAGAACTTTAGGGTAAATTACTTGCCTTCTCATCTGTAGGCTGCTCTCCTTCTCTTGCTGTCTCCTACCTTTTCTGCTGCCTCTCCAACCTCCTCAGCTCCAGCACGTATCTCCTGCTGTGACTCACTCAAGATACCAGTATCCCAGCCAGAAGCTCTGGTTCGATCTAGAGCAAATGAAAAAGCAGAGAACCGGAATGAAACAATAGGATACAAATCTAGACTCTGCCACTTATCATCAAAATTTAGCAAGTGATATAGTTTGGAGGTTTGCCCCTTCCAAATCTCATGTTTAAATGTGATTCCCAATGCTGGAAGGAGGTCCCAATGGGAGGTGATTGGGTTATGAGGGCAGATCACTCATAAATCATTTAGCACCATCCCCTTGGTAATAAGTGAGTTTTTGCTCAGTTAGTTCACATGAGAGCTGGTTGTTCAAAAGCCTGGGACCTCCGCATTCCTCACTTTCTTGCTCCTGCTCTCACCATGTGATGCATCTGCTCCCCGTTCACTTTCTGCCATGATTGTAAGCTTCCTGAGCCTCTCACCAGAAGCATGCTGGCACCATGTTTCCTGTGTGCTCTGCAGAACCCTGAGCCAATTAAACTTCTTTATAAATTACCCAGTTTCAAATACTCCTTTGCAGTAGCACACACAGACTAATACAGAAAATTGGTTCCAAGAGGTGGGATATTGCTATAAAGATACCAGAAAATGTGGAAGCAGATTTTGAACTGGGTAATGAGAAAAAGTTGGAAGAGTTTGAAGGGCTCAAAAGAAGACAGGAAGATGAGAGAAAGTTTGTTACTTCCTAGAGACTTGTTAAGTGGTTCTGACCAAAATGCTGATGGAAATTTGGACAGTGAAGGCCAAGCTAATGACCTTCACTGTAAAGTTTACCTATGCTATACCTTAGCAAAGAACTTGGCTGCATTGTGTGTGTAACCTAGGGATCTGTGGAAGTTTGAACTTAGGAGTAATGACCTGGGGTATCTGGCAGAAGAAATTTCTAAGCAACAAATCTTTGAAGATGTGGCATGGCTGCTTCTAACAGTCTATGATTAGACAATGAAGCAAAAAAAAAAAAATGACTTAAAGTTGGAGTTTATATTTAAAAGGGAAGCAGAGCATAAAAGTTTGGAAAATTCACAACCTGGCCATGTGGCAGAGAACAAAAAAAGCATTTTAGAAGAGAAATTCAAGTAAGGTGTAGCGCAACCACTTGCTAGAGAGATTAGCATGACTAAAAGGGAACAAAATGCTAATAGACAAGGCAATGCTTAGAAGCACTGCAGAGATCTTGGAGACAGCCCCTTCCATCCCAGGGCCAGAGGTCTAGAAGGAAAGAATGATTTCAGGGCTCAAACACAGGGCTCTGTTGCCCGTGAAGACAGGACACTGCTCCCAGCATCCGGGCTGCTCTGGCTCCAGCCTGGCTCAAAGTGCCCCCACGTACAGCTCAAGCTTCTGCTTTGGAGAGTGCAAACCACCACAAGCCTTGGTGGTTTCCACGTGATGTTAAGTCTGTGGGCACACAGAATGTAAGTGTGAAGGAGGCTTGGCAGATTCTCCCTAGATTTTGTAGGATGTATGGAAAAGCCTGGGTGCCCAGGCAGAAGTCTGCAACAGGGGCAGGCCCGCACAGAGAAACACTAAGGCAATGTCAAGGGGAAATGAGTTAGTGCCCCCACACAGAGTTCCCACAAGGGCACTGCCTAGTGGAGCTCTGGGAAGGGAGCTACTGCCCTCCAGACCCCAAAATGATAGATTCACTGGCAGCTTGCATCCTGAGCCTAGAAAATCTTCAGGCACCCAACTCTAGCCCATGAGACCAGGTGCAGAGGGTGTACCCTGCAAGGCCACAGGGGTGAAGCTCCCAATGCCTTGGGAGCCCAGCCCTTGCACCAGTGTGCCCAAGATATGGGAGATGTAGTCTAAGGGGATTATTTTGGAGCTTTAAGATTTAATGACTGCCCTGATGGGTTCAGACTTGCATGGGGCCTGTAGCCCCTTTCTTCTGGCCAATTTCTCCTGTTTAGAATGGAAATGTACACCCAATGCCAGTACCACCATTGTCTCTTGGGAATAAATAACTCGTTTTTTATCTCATAGGCTCATATGTGGAAGGAACTTATCTCCAGGTGAGACATTGGAATTGGAACTTGGGAATTGGGACTTTTGAATTAATGCTGGAATGAGTTAAGATCTCAGGGGACTTTTGTGAAGGCATGATTGTATTTTGAAATGTGAGAAGGACATGAAATTTGGGGGGCCAGGGAGGGAATGAAATGTGATTCCCAGTGTTACAGGTGGGGCCTGGCGGGAGGTGGTTGGATCGTGGGAGTGGATCACTCATGAATGGCCTAGCCCCATTCCTTTTTTGATGAGTGAGTTATTGCTTATTAAGTTCAAGTGAGATCTAGTTGCTTAAAGGTTTGGGACCTCACCCCTCTCATTCTCTGTCTCCTACTCTCAACATGTGATGTGCCTGCTCCCCTTTGCCCTCTGCAATGATTATAAGCTTCCTGAGTCCTCATCAGAAGCAGATGCTGGCATCACACTTCCTGTACACCCTGCAGGACCCTGAGCCAATTAAACCTTTTTTCTTTATTAGTTACCCAGTCTCAGGTACTCCTTTATTGCAATGCAAATGGACAAATACAATTTAACCCCTTTGCATTGCAGTTTTCTCAACTATAAGATTGAGTCAATGATAGCCGCCTCTCTTTGTTATTTTGAGATTTAGACATGAATATAAAGTGTCTGGTGCAGTATATTTTAGTGGAAAATAGTAGGTGCTAAATAGTTGGAGTGATGTCAACATATCACTTACAATGCCCACAAATTATATTACCCATTTGATCCAAATCTATTGTACCCTTGCTGACTTCCTAAGATAAAAAAGGAGCAAATATTCACTTGACAATGATAATCATGTGATAGTTTGTCATGTTAAGGGATACAGAAAACTCTTTGTGTATACTGGTACACAAACCTGAGCAAATCATATTAAATCACCAAATCTGTATTTCCCAAAGTAGAAGGACTAGCTACATTGGAATTATTTTGTATGAGGTTTGTATTAAAATTCACATTCCCAGATCTCATACTTATTGATTCAGAATTTCTTATAGGGGCCATGGAACTAGAACTCTGGAATTTTCAGATAATTTTATGTTGGCTTTAATTTTTTCCAAAGTTTACATACTGCTGCTTAGTGAAGGTCATTCACTGAGCGTGAGTAGTAAATTTATTTGAAAAGTTCCCAGTGCACAGAATTATTCTCTGACCACATATATGGGGGTTTCTTTTCTTCTGAAAATAAAATAAAATAGTCATGAGGAATAAAAATGTGTGGGAGCCTGAAGCTAACAAATCCAAAGTCAACATTGTTATATTTGTTTATAAAAATCCTGGTAGAAATGTAATTATGTGGTACTTGGAGGTGCTTGTAATTCAATGGCTGAATGCCTTTCATTCTTGTGCCCACCACCAACCCAATGGGTCAGTTTCCCTCCGTTCATGGTCCTTTCACATCAGAGTTCTTGTATGCACATACCTTCAGGAACCATAGAACTATGTATTCATTAACAAGGCTTATTTTCTGAGGCTAGCCCTTGACCATGAAATCCCTTCTGCTTGAAAGTTAGACCAGGAGAGTGCTGTCCACATATAAGTGGTTTTATGGCTCACTTTTTTTTTTCCCGAGAGAACTAGGAAAGCTTACCAAGACAAGTCAATCAACAGGGGCTGTGCTCTCTTACAGATCTTTTCATCGCATTCCTGGAGCAGCAATTTTCCAGAGAGTGTTGCAAGGTAAAACAATCTCAGGGTATCATTGAAGCATTTTTGTGTTGAGCACCAGGGATCAGGGTCTTCCTCCTATGTACAGCCAAGCCAACTCAGTCAGCTCCTATGAGAAGACAAAAGGGAAAATATTACACCTGAATTGGGATTACCCTCTGCCGATGCTTCACACAAGCATACACGTATCCACTACTGCTGAACACGGAATTTCTGAATGTCCTCTGGGGATTCATGAAAAGCCCGGTCTTTTTATTCTTATCAACTGATACTTCAATTAAAATGATCAACTTACCTGTATTGCAGTCCAGATACTGCATGAGTTGTTGTTCTGATCCAAAATTTTAGCAGATACTAGCTAGCTGCTTACCAATCCCATTTCATCTTCTCCTCAGGCACAAAAATCAACTGTATTCTCTAGCCTTCCTTTCAAAGAGACATGACTGTGAGCCTGAGTTCTAGCCAATGGAATTAAACAGAAGGAATGTGTGCCACTTCCAGAGCTGACTCATAAACAGCCTTCCACACCATATCCTCTGTGTTGTTTCTCTATCCAGTGGCTTGCATACATAGCTATGTAGGAAGCTGTGTGTTAAAGATAATAAAGCAAAAACAAAACAAAACAAACCACCAAGTTCTTGAATCGCCACTTGAAGAACAGCCCACCAATCGAGAATACCTATTTTATATGTGCAAGAAATATACTCCTATTGTATTAAAGAATTGCAATTTTAGCTTTATTTGGTATGGTTGCTAGCAATACCCTAATACATAAACCTGCAATAGGAATGTATTGTATGTTGGAAACAAACCAGTTATAGCTTCCAGACATTGAGTTCTCCAAAACACACTTCCAACTCAACTGCACACAAAAAAAGTTTTACATAGTTCTCATATTAAGAATTATTTTTCTCATAGTTTACTTAATTATCACTGAGAAAGGAATTCAGTTTTAAAATAATGATAATCCTTGACAAGAGTTTACAAAACATTTGCACATTGTCCTCAGATAAAGATGACAGAAAACATTCTCATTTTCTCAGGAAAAAGAAAACTAAGAGGAGATGAAGTGACATTTCCAAAATAACCCTGGTAAGTAAAGAAACTAGAAATCAGACCTTGGTCTTCTGACTCTAGATCAGACCAATGTTCTAGAATTCAGACCTTGGTCTTTTGATTCTTTCCCTCAAACTAACTTTTTCCTTTGCACTCTTGATCAAAACTCATAGCCACTTCTCATAGAGAGCAAAATCAGCTCAAGCCTGTTTGCCATAAGGCAAATATAGCACAAAACACTCCTATTTACTGTCAGGATCAATTTATAACTTGAATAGAAACCAGTGCATTGAAAATTTCTTGCCTGCCCCTAAAAGTCTATGGGGTCCTATTCATTATTTGCATTTTCAAGTTTCTAGTGTTGTCTTAAAAATCATCTGGTCTGATTTGAGGCTCCTAATTCCAAACTCTGACTCTCAAATCATGTTGTACTTGCCTCAACATCCTGTATCTAAACCTATTTCATTTCGTTTAACCAAGTTTTCTCAGTTGAAATTACCCAGTTCTGAATCTTTTCTCAGGTAAGAGGTCAGAACAAATGTAAGCAACCAAGTTTGTTTTGCTGAGATCCAGTAGAATGACCACAGCTGGATTTGTTCTGATTCTAGACTCAGAAGAACATTTCTGTCTGTCAATAATTTTTCACTTCCCTTAAAAACTTCTGCTGGCAAAGGATTAGATGTTAGTTTGTGTTGTTCCACAGGCATTTTTCTTTTAAGCCCAACAGATTTTTCTCTCCATGAGATGCATTGACTTCGTAGCAGACTCTAGGATAATCCATCCCACTGGAACACCCAGTCTGCATCACAGTGTGAGAGCAGCCCTAGCACGCCAGCACCATCATGGTAATAACTTACAGCTGAGCTTGCTGCATTCTGGCCCTTTTAACGTAACTGTGTGTACAAGCATAAATATGCCCAGAGATGAGGAAAATATGCTCAATTACTTTATTGCATTATTCTACAATGTACATCATGTCTCTCCAGGCATTGAAAATAGCCCAAGTAAACCACAAATAAGATAAATCCTGTGATCATCAAAATGAGGACACGATCCAAAATATGACTTTGGTTTGTGGTTGAATATGTTTGAGTAAAAGATTATTGTCTGTTTCAGCTAGAGTCTGTTTCTTTTATGTTATATTTAAATTAATTACACATGGAAATACTTCTACAATGAGATACGGTGATGATTTCCTAAGAACAAAGTGGGTGGAAATCCCTGGATTTATCTGGGCAATATTTGATGTGAAATTACTTCAATTTTTATTTTGTCATAACTCTGAAATCTAACAACATGCTGCATGTGACAATTCTCATTGTCAATCTTGTTTTTTCTTGTTCAAAAAGAAAAAAAGAGAAGTCAGAAAAAAAAACAAAAATCACTACTCTAATGATAGAAAGTTCAATTTAAAAAAATATATTGTAAGACCGAGGTAACTGGGCTTGCCAATCATAGTTTCCTTTCTCATGTATTACATTATTTAGTGTCTATTAAACATCCTTAACTCACAATATGTTATTTACCATATAAGAAAGGCATGAATAGTTTTCACTCTAAGTGGAATACATGTTCCTATTTTATGCTGTGTAAATATAGTTTCTAAAAGCATTAGGTCCCACTTTGAAATGCCTATGTGAGCCATAGATGAGGTGAACATTTCATTTCTAAAAAGCATTGTGCTTTGTCTCTTTATCTTGCCCAGAAAATATGTCCGGAGAACCAGCCTGGATACTCAATCAGAAGAAAATAGCCAAAGTATTTCATTAATATATTTCCTTAGTTATCATAAATAATAAAAAGACTAAAAGGAATTGCTAGGTTTAAACAGAGCATAGGTGTACAATAATTAATTGTTGAATGAATGCATAGAGGGATGAATTGATGAATGATTGGATGAAAATAGATGGATTATTGCTGCTGGGTAGGTCCATGTCTGAGCTGATGTCAAATGTGATGATAGAGGTATGAGGAAATTTCCTATGGAGACCTTGCTGAGGGGGAAGGGGCCTACCGTGATGGTATCATCAGCATGGAGCTTTCACAAATCTAAATAAATTTCTTTCCATAAAAAGTATCTACTATTTTTCCTTACATGACCATTTACAATGACATTCTGGGAAAATAAGACTTCATAGAGGAAAGTGTTAACATACTCTTCCATAAAAAATAAAAGTCTGAAGAAGGAGTAAGATTTGGTAAGTGTCACCATCAGAAATACCCATGGTGACACAATGAGAGAACGCTCTACATTGGTTAGGTTGGTTATCTTTAAAAGAAAGAGAAAGAAAACAATAAGTGTTGGCGAAGGTGTGGAAGAATTTGAATTCATGTGCATTGCTGATGAAAATATAAATGATGTACGCACTTGAAAAAAGGGATGGTGATTCCTTAAAAACATTAAACCTATAATTACCATACAATCCAGGAATTCTATTTCTGGATATATGCCCAAAAGAACTGAAAGCAAGGACTCAGATATTTATGCACTGGTGTTTACAGTAGCATAATTCACAATAGCTAAAAAGTAGAAGCAAGCTAAATGTCCATTAATAGATGAACAGGTAAGCAAAATGTGGTATATAAATATAGGGAATATTATTCAGCCTGAAAAAGAAAAAAACTTGACGTACACTACAACCTGGGCGAATCTTGAGGACATTATTTTATGGGAAATAAGCCAGTCACACAAAAAGACAAATACTGCATGATTCTACTTGTACAAAATAACTAGACTAGTCAAATTCAGAGACAGAAAGTAGAATGGTGGTTTCTAGGTGTTGGAAAGTGTGGATGGGAAGGGAGGAATGCGGAGTTAGTGTTTAGTGGGTACAGAACTTCATTTGGGAAAGATAAAATTCTAGAAAGGGATGGTGGTGAGGGTTCACAACAATGTAAATGTACTTAATGCCACAAAGCCATGCACTGAAAAGTTCTGTGTATTTTACCGTAATAAAAATAAATATCCATTAGAGCAAAAGCATAATTATGCAATTAAATATTCTTCCAGAAGAAATCCTTGAACTATGAGTAAAAGGCTAAGATTTAATGACGTTTGTAAGAGTCACTGGATCTTTGTGTTTTCTTCTTGTATTAACACTTTTTCTCTCTGACCTCACTTATTATTAATAACAGAAAAAAAACTTAAAATTCAAATGCTTTGTTTGTCGATCTTTAGGAGGAAGAAAACTACCAGACTTTCTTTAACTCTGAAGCAAGCAAAAAAAGGCAGAAAATGCTGAAGGAATTCATAATTGTTATTATAGACAAAAGGAAAAGAAAACTAGGACTAGAATACTATGACAAGAACGAAACAGTACTGGATGACATCATGTTTTACATGGCTTTCCAATAACAGTTCAGATAGAGCCTACAAGAGACAAAAGCCTCACGATCAAGAGAAATAGAAGCAGAAAGAATAAAAAGGGCACTGAGGAAGCACAACATAAAACTAAGGTATGGCAGATCACCAGCCCTTTGCTGTATCTCGATTGTGTCATTCTTCTACATTGAATTCTACTTAGAAGTGTTTGTGCCGATCTTGCCTACTAGGCTTGGCATTCTCTCAGTTGGCATGTAGTAGTCATTCAGTAAACATCTGCTAAGGAAATGCATGATGAATAAATAAATATGTGAATATGCTAACATCAGTTGGAATTCAATTCAATCCATAAAACCTTTTAAGTGCCTATGATGTGCAGTGAATGTTCTTCTCCAGGAATTGCAGTGTTTCAGGCAAGCCAAATACATAAATAATTAATAGTAGCAGACTCTGATAAATACATAATAGAGTTGAAAAGAAGTTGAGAAAAATGAAGACCACAGGAAGGCTTTTCAGAGGAGATTAGATTTTAATGAGCCTTTGAAAAATGGGAAGATTCTGGAAGGTAGCTAAGAAGCAATTAGAATCCTAGAAAGAAGGGAAGACCAGTGTGCTTTCGGACACAGAAGCAGGAAATATACAAGCTGTCGTTGGAGAACTGCAAATACAATTTCTAGTCTCTTAGAATTAAGAATGTTTTAGTGAAGGTCTTTGGAGAGTTTGGGGAAAATTGTAAAAGATGGGTTAGAAGCCTGAGAAGCTGTATGTTATTTTTCACATAAGGGGAGACTATTGGAAAGTTTTGAGTAGGAAATAAACTTAGTTCCTGTGATGGTTAATACTGAGTGTCAACTTGATTGGATTGAATGATGCAAAGTATTGTTCTTGGGTGTGTCCGTGAAGAGGTTGCCAAAGGAGATTAACATTTAAGTCACTGGACTGGAAAAGGCAGACTCACCTTCAAGCTGGGTGGGAACAATCTAATCAGCTGCCAGTGTGGCCAGAATAAAGCAGGCCGAAGAATGTGAAATAACCAGATTGACTTAGCCTCCCAGCCTACATCTTTCTCCCATGCTGGATGCTTCCTACCCTCAAACACTGGATTCCAAGTTTTCAGCTTTGGACTCTGACTGCCTTCCTTGCTCCTTAGCTTGCAGACAGCCTATTGCAGGACCTTGTGATCATGTGAGTTAAAACTCCTTAATAAACTCCCCTTTATATATACATTTTTCCTATTCGTTCTGTCCCTCTGGAGAACCCTGACTAACATAGTCCCTTTAGGTTTGGAAAGGATAACCCTGGAAGCAATGTGGATTATGAATCTGCAAGAGGGAGTAATGAGAGTGATTATGAACAATAAGGAGGATATTTCAAATAGCCAGGATAAGCATCAAGGACCCAGTTAGGGTGATGGCAATGGAGATGGGGATGCACAGGAGAGACTCCTACAATTCTATCTTCTGAACGGTTTTGGAACTTTGGGAAATGGAAATATAATGGGGGTGAATACCTTTGTAAGGTAAGATGGAAAATAATGCATGCAAAAGAAAACGGTTGAAATAATATTTTTTATTATGTAACAATTTCATCCTTAGAAAATTCCTTTAATGTAGCCCCCTACAGTGTTCTGCTGAGGTTTTTTTTTTTTTCACCTTACATGGTTTCTGCACTGATCTTACTTGAGCAAACATAAGTTTATCAGCACAATCTTTCTTGGAGAGCATAATCCATCTGTACTGATCAAAAATAGCTGTGGTCCCTAATTTCAGTCCCGAGCACTGTGAACATTATCATAAGCTGGGACAGGGCCTGAGATGCTGAGTGGACACTGGCAAAGGCTTATAGGAGGAACAACTGGCAAAAAATGGGAACAGTTCACTTAGAAATGGAGGGAGGCTTGGAGAAAAGAGTCCCAACAAATGGGCCAGAAGAATCTTGGTTTTGACTCCTTTATTTTAGCTGAACCTCATTTTCCTTGCCTGTAAACAATTAATTTCCCTTACGTCAGAGGGCATTTCAAACAAGATTTTTAAGTGGTCCATAAAATTAAAAATAAGAAAGAAATAAGGGTTATTTTTATTGTATTGGAAGGGTCGTGAGGATTTCTGAAAGCTCTCTATGTGGAAGAAACAGGAGACATTTTCATATCCTCTTGGAAGGCACGGGTAGGATCAGAAGCTTTGTGCTCAACAAGGGAACAAGTTTGGCACAATAGGAAATGCTGTGAAGATAGAGTAGCTTGTGTTTAGGCTATGGAGAGTGGTCTGTTGTGTCTATAGGAAAGCATGCCAGTCTCCTGGTTGGTGAGATTGAAGCATCAAATGTGGAAGTAGAGTATGTGTTTCTTAGACCCCACATTCTATAAGTCTAAGAAAAGTTTCTCTCTCATTATGACTGAACAATGTTAGATGGCACTTTAAAATGAGGTGCCAACAGGTTTCAAACAAACTAAAAAGTAATGTGAAAACAACTATTTTCTTAACAGTAAAACAAAGAAACAAACTTCTCTGTGAGAATCTGGAAGAAAAGCAAAGAAGTCTAGTTCCCCAGTGATTCTTCAATCTGGAGAATTTGAAAGTGACTCGGTTGGAAAAAACTCCCAAACCAATTTTCCTCTGCTCTCTTACCAAAAGAACAACAACCATCAACACAGACATCTGTGACCACAAAACATGTCATGATTTCTCCCTACCAGCAAGAAAGCAATCAGTTCTGCAGTAGATACCAGCTGGGTTTCTTCCAATTCAGTTCTGATCCTACCTGCCTAGAGAAGAGTGTCAGATCCCACAGGTTGAGGGTTCAGTCCCCAAAACTGCCTCCTGCCTTCAGACACTTCAGTCACAAGTTTGGGCCTCCAGAACTTCTGACTGGCTATAAGTTGGGGTTCCTGTGACCCTTCTTTGGGTTCAACTAATTTGCTAGAGCAACTCACAAAACTCAAGGTAACACTTGCTTTATGTTTATTGCTTTATTATAAAGGCTATCACAAAGGATCCAGATGAAGAAATGCATAAGGTAAGGTATTGGGGAAGGGGTACAGAGCTTTTATGTCCTTCCTGGGTCTGTTCTCACACTGCTAATAAAGACATACCTGAGACTATATAATTTGTTTAAAGAAAAAGAGTTTTAATGGACTCACAGTTTCATGTGGCTGGGGAGGCCTCACAATCATAATGGAAGGCAAAGGAGGAGCAAAGTCGTGTCTTACATGGTGGCAGGCAAGAAAGTGTATGTAGGGGAACTGCCCTTTATAAAGCCATCAGATCTCGTGAGACTTACTTACTATCACGAGAACAACATGTGAAAAACCCACCCCCATCATTCAATTACCTTCCAGCTGGTCCCTCCCATGACATGTGGGGATTATGGGAGCTACAGTTCAACATGAGATTTGGGTGGGGACACAGGCAAACCATATCTGGGTGTGCCGCCATCTAGGAACCTCCATGTACTCAGCTCTCCAGAAGCTCTCTGAACCCTGTCTTTTAGGCCTTTCATGAAGATTTTATTTGTTTTCCATAATTGACAACCATGTAGAAATGTGATTGGACAAAAAGGGTGTGATCTAAACCCAGTGAGGCCTGTGTGTTCAGATTCTTCTTGGCCTCTCTGTGCAGCATGCCTTTCTCTGGGGTATGGGGCAGGATTCTCTTTGGAATGATAGATTCAGATGTAATGATGACAGTCAGATAGAGTCCTGCCTTGGGCAGGTGAAAGGAGGGCAGAAGAAGTTCAGAGAAAGAGATGCTGTTTCCTGAGACCTGCTTCTGAAGGCTAAAGGACCACAATATTATAACTAGGGCTGTGGGAGTTATAAGCCAGGAACCATGAACAAAAACCTATAAAATATCACATAATCACTTCCTGATGAATGAGAGAGTAAACATAGACGATGGAGATCATTTCTCCTACCTCTTTCTAGAAGAGTTTTCTCCAGGAAATGCTAGATTTTTATGCCATATCACAGATTTAATAGAATAACAAGATGCAGTAGATATGGTCTGGCTTTGGAATCTGTACTACCTCTCACTGGATGTGAGGCCCTGAACAACTTCTGTAAACTCTTTAAGGCCAAGTGTACTCAACTGTAAAAATCAGGTAATAATTCATAACCTTTACACCTAGTATTAATGTGGCAAAGTGGGGAAGTGTCCAGATTTGTGTCTTAGTGGGATTTGTATATAACTCATCATGTCCAGCAGATAGTTGGCCCAGACTTCCATAAACACATTGAAGTAGAGGCTGAGGAGTTGTCCATGAGAGAACCCAAGCTCAGTTCACCACTGAACTGATATACATGGACATGTCTTGTAAGCTATTGAGTTTTGTGCAATCAAAGCCAAGAATAGGCTGGGCACAGTGACACACACCTGTAATCTCAGCACTTTGGGAGGCTGAAGCGAGCAGATCACTTGAGCCCAGAAGTTTGAGACCAGCCTGGGCAACAGGGCAAAACTCTGTCTTTACAAAAAAATACACACACACACAAAAATTAGCTGAGCGTGGTGGTGTGCTACTCAGGAGGCTGAGGTGGGAGGATTGCTTGAACCGGGGGGGGGGTTGAGGCTGCAGTGATCATGCCACTGTACTCCTGCCTAGGCAACAGAGTGAGACTATCTCAAAAAATAAATAAATAAATAAAAGGCCAAGATTATTTGTTGGGAATAAAAGACTCATGTTAAGTGAAATTGGAACCAATGAAAACAGTACAACAAGAGCAACAAAAATAAATAAATATAATAGAACAAAACCTCCATTTATGGAATAAATGAATGAGATGTGAGCCACAAAAATCTATTTGTAGCAGCAATCATTAATAAGAGGCTCCTAGGGGGAACGTGACCTTAAGCAGCAACAGAACAAAGGGTTATGAGTTGGCCCATTCACAACACTTAGACTTCTGAATGATGTCTGCCATTCACAGTGTCTCCCGACCCAACAAGAGGAGTAGTGAGAGGGATGAAAACTGAAACAATAATTTCTTTTGAAACCCTAGCATATATCTGGCTGCAGCCATACTATGTGATATTTTCCAAACACTGTAACCAACAGGGGAGAAATGTTTTATTTCACTTTGCCATGGGTGGCCATGTAGGTTTATCATCACCAGGACTCCAAGGAATCAGTTTGGAGGCTCCTAGTGGAAGAGTATTTGTGAGCACATTCAGTGCAGCCCGTAGTTCCCTGGCAGGTTCCCAGGAGCCAGGATGCTCCACAAGAGAGCATGATACCAAGAGGGTGCCCAGCAGAAGGACCTGATGGAAGACTGCAGTGCTAGGAAAGGTAACGTTCATGGTAGAACAAGGAAATATCCTGTGCCAGAGTGAAGAAGTCTCTGCTTAATGAAAATATGCTTTCAAACCCTGAATGCATAATAGTCAGTATTTAGAAATCAAAAAAGAAAAAGTTGTATATCAGGGATGAAAAGCCACAAAATGTTCACCCATCACTTCTTAAAGAATTTTTAAGATGTTACTAAAGTATGCAGAAGTTGACTGACAGACTAGGTGTCCTTTCATAATGCAATGCTCCAAAAGAAGTCAGCCTGATAACACAGAAATGACAGAATCAGAATAGCTACCACACTAAGAAACACCAGGGTTTCCAGTTCTTATGTTTTGTGTGACCTTCAACTTCAAATCTCAGATTTATGTGAACTTTAAAATAGATTCATGAGTTTCATTTTAAGTCACTGTGATTTCCATGGGTTTCTTAAAAAGACATTAGCAACAAATCACTCAGGGCTCATTTCAATTACACCCCACTCTTTTGATACTTCTGGAACCTAAAGCAGCAAGAAAAGTTTGGGGAAATGTGTTTTAATGTATTTATATTTTTTCCTATAGATACAAAATGGGCCAGGAGAAAGGATTCAGGTTCACGCTTGTATGACAATGGTTTTAAAGAACTCTAGCGCTGATTACAGTAAAGGGGGAGATTTATGGGTTGATAAGACTTCACTGATCAAATGCATACTTTAGTATTTAGTTTAAGAATTTGAAGTGAACTCCAGATGTGTTTATGTGAGCGAGGCACCCTGGTAACCGGACTGTGAAATAAACCTGCTTAGGCAATGTCTAGGTGAGGGCAAAACAACTGGTTGACTCAGAAACTTCAATTATCAGACAAGACATTGTAAAAAAGAAAAGCCATCAATTAGTTGCTAAATTTAGCTAGCCAGTTTGGTCAGAAAGATCATTTTGTTAGACCTGACCTTTGAATTATGAAATATCTAATAAAAAAATTGTGATATAATAAAATATTAAATTTCTTGGGTAGCCAGAGAATTGCCTACAATGCAGACACAGTTTTGAAACAGAAAATGTAAAATAGATAGCAATCTCCAGGAACAGCATCAACAATTTCAGCAATTGCTAGAGAAGTAAACTAAATGAAAATATTTATAAAAATTATTTAGGTAAGATCCAGAAAATATTTTGTAGCATTCCTTGATTAAAATAGCATTCCATCACATAGGGCCAACAGGAGAATGCATTTTTATAACCCTGGATATCTCTCCCAGTCCTACTTTTGGAAATGTAATGGATGGAAAGAAGGTAGGCACTGCAGTAAAATGAAACCCCATTTAACTGACTCTCCATTCATTTACAAGGAAACTCTACTTCTTGAGTAACATGCAGTGTAGGATATGCTGGTTGCTAGAGACCAGAGGCTAGCTCTGACACATCTACTCCGCATGTCTCCTACCACCTATGCGGCTACATGCGTAACAAGAGGGGTAGTGTTTTTTCCTAAACCTATTACAGCTACTTTTAAGGGGATGAAATATGAGGAAAATAAAAGAATTTCAGAAAAATTGTCATTTCTCTGAAAACTAAGTTGAATGCTTAGTAAAATCTCAGTAAAAATGAGTACTAAAAATGCTGTAACATTAAGTTTGAGGAAGAAAATTATAAGGTATCCTGTTTTAAATTGTTCTGCAAGTGTGTTTAAATTGTCATTAATCTTTAAATCAGCCAAATCTGGAAAATGTATGTAATGGCTTACGGGCTTGATCTACACAGCAAATATAATATCCTAACTGATGATGCCAAATTCCAGTCAGTGCAATAAAAGAGGTTTGATTGATGCCACATAAGAACTCAAAGTGTATTGATTGATTGGCAAAAACTCTACAAGTATATAGTTCACATTAAAATAAAATGTGTAAGATATAGGAATACATTGCATGATATTGTGTATATATGTGTATGTATTACTGTATGAATCATATTTTATGATTCGCTGCTTTAATTGAAATTTCTGCTTAACTGGCCAAATACTTAGGGAAATCATTTTCAATAAGAGGACTTCTACAGAATAATCATGTACCCTTTTAAACTATCAGCCTAAACTGATAGAAATTCAAGAAACCCTTGAGGTATTAGACAATTTATGTCACTCAAGTGAATTTGTTCCACTTAAAGGAAAAAACAGAAGTTGCTTCACCCTGCCTTTTTACAACACAATGCAGAATGGAACTTTGTACAAAAGTACAAAATGAAACAAGTAACAAAATTCTAAGAAGTTGCAAGATCAAAAAGAAAATGTGAACACAATGCAACTGAACAAACTGAAGTACAGTATAATTGAGTAGACAGGAGTGAGCTCAGAATCGAAGGACAGTTTGAGTATCAAATATCCTGGCTGTGATTTTGGACAAATAAATGACCTTCTCTGTTTTGCTTTCCTCTTCTGTTAAATAGCAAATGAAAAAAATTACCTAATCTATAAAGATATTTTAAGTATTAAATAAAATACTACACTCAAGGTGCATAACAAAATACATAGCATATATGTGATATTGAAGAAATGCTATCATTAACAATTTAAAAAACCATTTAACATAGTACTAGTAGCTACTTATATGTGCTGCTAAAATCCTCTTTTCAGTTATGAAAACTTTTCCCAAGTAGATGAAGAGTGATTTCTGTATTCTAAAAATATAGCAGACTCACACAATACAATGTACTTATTTTATGTATAAAGATAACATTTGTCTTCATATAGTGTGTGTTTATGTGTATCTATGTGTATATATAAGAATAATGTAGAATTAAAATTGATTATAAATGTATATCATATTATTTTTTATATAATGCATATTTTCTATTAGATTTAAATGTATATACATATATGTGTCTATACATAATACATATACATATATATATGGTGAGTGTTTGTATGTGTAGTTTCTTCTGCTGGCCTTAAACCACCAAACATATTTTGCCTAAGATGATGCAGTCTTTAAAGAGGACTGCATACCTACTCATTCACAGATGCATCTGTCCCTGAAATGGGATGTACAAAGAGCCTGGAAGCCACTCAAATCAGGGTCTTATAAAAACTTTATCCCCTTAGAACCAATAAAAGAAAACAATGAAAGATGAATGAACACAAAATGCATTTTTCCCCTAAAATGAACACAAATCTAATTTTGTTCTTATTTTATGGAATTACTGTGTCTACCAAAAATTGATGAAACTCTGTATCCAATTTTGAAATGCCGATTGAATAATTTACATAGAAAGTTATTAAAATAAATTAGCACAATGGTGATGCTATAATCCTTTTATAAAAAATACATATATGTATATAAGCTTGTGTATGTATATGTAAAGGTAAATATAGAGTTATACATACTGAAGATTTGCTATTTTAAGGAGCAGAGGTTAGTCAAGGATGTGAGGAAATGAGGAGAGAAATTATTGCTTTTATTAATATATTTTATATTACTTAGTATAGTAGAGTAGATATATATTTTTCTTATCTAATTTTAAAAATCCAATGTAATAAAATGAGTAGAATAGAATCCAGGTTGTTCTCTACAATGATTGACATGGGTAAACTAATTTCACATTCTCAGGTGGCAGGAAAAAAATAACTGATATTCCCACTTAAATAATTCTAGGGTGTTCTATTGCAGTAATGATACCCTAGGCATTTTATACCAAATCTCCCATTGAAAATATGAACAAGATTAAAAATCTCTTTGAAGGCAATGGAGAAGTAACCTTTCCATGAAGAATTACAATGCCACGATCCAAGAAAAGAAGAAAATCTAGAAAGTTGAACCCAGCATTTCAGGTTGCTTTTCTTCTGGGTTTCTTCCAGTTTCTAATAAGATAGTTAAGAAGCCAACTTGTTGACCTGCATAACCAAACTCTCACAGGTCTACAGAGATAAAAATTAGAATTTGGGCCTTGGCAATGTAGGTAATGGGTCCCTGGAAAACTCTCCAAGTTTTCAGTTAGGATTCTGAAGGGCCACATACTCCCTAGAGGCAAGGTAAGCCAGAAATAAAACAATCCTAGCAAAGTCTAAAACTTATCTTGGCATCATCTCAGTTTTTGATTGGACTAATGTGACCTGGGATGGCTAGTTCCTCTGTCAAACAATATATATATTTTTTTATGTCCAGATGCAAATGTAATTCTTTTCAAAAGGAAGATGCCTTTAACGAAAGTCAATTTATCTCTTCAATTTTTTATATACAATGTCCAGCATTCAATCAAAACTACTCAGTGTATGAGAGGACAAGACAGTGTGATTGAAAATCCAGAGAAAAAGATCCCAGAGGAGCAGACCTACAAGGATTCTAATCAGATAGAGATAACAGACACAAACTTTAAAATAGCTGTGCTTAATATGTTCAAGAATAGCAAAGTAAAGAGAATTTCAGTGGAGAATTAAAAACTATTGAATAAAAAGATTCTCTGTAAAATAAATTGCTTTCTTCTATATTGTATAATTTTGTATGACTTTCAGAATCCCTTGAATTAATCATGTCAGTAGCTAAGACACCAATTAACCCAAACTTAATGACCTTATTATGTTTTTCATCACAGTATCTGTTTTCCTGGACATTTTAAAATTTGGAGGATCAAAAATTTCTTTAACAATATTAATTTCATAGTTTCCAAAGATTATGGTTCTTTCTGATCACATTATAGTTTGGAAACACTGTTTTACTCTTCTTGATAAGTGACTCATTTCATCCAATTTTTGGTCTCTCCCTTCTTATTCCTACATAATTTTCAACTTGATTCCCTTCATACTGAAAACGTCTTCTAACAATTTCCTAATTATAAGTATTATGAATATAGATAAATAGCTACAGAAAAAGAGCTATATAATGCCTGCACTACAGAGAATATACCATTAAACTATAAAAACTGAGAATTTAACGACAGAATAAGGAAGTGTTGAAAGCCATAAAATTACATGAAAATAAATTAAAAATTAAAATCAAGCTTATTGTTTCTTTTATTTAGAGAACAGCAGCTGCTTCTGCGTTATTTTTATTTGAAAAGTTTTATTCTGTATTGATATCTCAGCTTTCTCTATATATGTGTGCATACATACACATTCATCGTATTTACAAACCATGGAATATATAAAAAACAGCAGGCTAAATTGACATAAATTTTGTGTTCTAAAATATCTCCCTTGGCCCAAAATTTAAAATGGAGAATTTCCTCCAGGAAAAACAAATTCTAAAATTATGAAGTTATGACATGTTTGAAAGTACAAGTTTTCTTTTTTGAAACAACTTAAATGGGTACACTTTAGTCATAATCATATTTGAAAGAAAGCAACCTTTGATAAGAATTGTATGTTAAAAGGTTGACAAGGAAAATTCTGCTGCTTCTTGACGCTGTAGCTCATAGCATACCAGTTTTCCCACTGAGAAAAACTTTTAAAGCCCTCAAAATACAAAACATCTGTTTGTAGACAGCAGCATGCCACTGTGACAAAAAGGACTGAAGGACCCAGATTATACACCAAAGGAAAGCTCATTGAAATGAGCTCAAATTCTGCCTGTTGATATATCCTACAGCACTTGTTGAGCCCTGGCATGGGATGATGGCCTAGGAAGGAAGGCAAAATTTAGTTGCTAAGACATGGGAGTGCTTTAGGCAGTCTCATGAGCATGGGAAGACAAAACTTGAAGTTCAAGGCTGCCAAAGCAGCCAGATATTAAGGATCTGAAATGTAGGACAGAGAGGCTGAGCATGGAGGCTCATGCCTGTAATCCCAGCACTTTGGTAGTCCGAGGTGGGCAGATCACTCAAGACCAGGAGTTTGAGCCCAGCCTGGGCAACATGGCAAATCCCTGTCTCTGCTAAAAATACAAAAATTAGCCAGGTGTGGTGGCACAAGCCTATAATCCCAGCTGCATGGGAGGCTGAGGCGCGAAAATTGCTTGAACCTGTGAGACAGAGGTTGCAGTAAGCCGAGATAGCACCACTGCACTCCAGCCTGGGTAACAGAGCAAGACTCTGTCTCAAAAAAAAAAAAAAAAAAAAAAAAAAAAGGATAGAATTGAGGTACAGAGACCTAAGACTAATATACTAATATTTGGAACTCATTTTCTTCTTGAGTCACTTGCTTAATCTAAGAAAGACAAAAGGCTAAAATGTTAAGATTAAGATGGCTGAAAGGCATAAGAAAACATTATCCCTTTTTGCTAGGGAGGAAAAATTAAAGTTCATGACATGCAAAGTTGGAAAGGGCTTAGGAAGCTCCAGGCTGTGTGTTGAATCCACTGAAGGTGGATGAGTGGAAGAAAACGAGAAGGAGAATGATCCTTACAAAGACTGCAAACCAGCTTTGAGTCAGGACAGTCTGAAACTTAGATTGAGTTGATCTGACTTTCTGCTGTCTGCCAGAATAAAGAATGAATCCACTCTGGAGGAAGATGACATTATTCAAAGCCTCCACAATTTTTCATCATAATGTTCAATATTTAGTCAGAATTACCAGCATACCAAGAAATAAGATGAAGAGAAAACAGAAACAACACAAACAAATCCAAAGAGACCTAGATATTGATATAATCAGAAATGTATTTTCAAATAAGTAAGTTACACATTTCAGAAAATAGAGAATGTGAAATACCTCAGAAAAGAACTTTAATATAAGAAAAAGAGTTTAATGGATGTTAAAGAAATGAAAAATATGGTAACAGCAAATAGGAACTCAATACAGTTGGCCCACCCTATCCATGGATTCTGCATCATGAATTCAACCAACCACAGATCAAAAATATTTGAAAACAAAAAAAAATAACAATACAACAACAAACATAATCCAAATAAAATATGCAGCATATCAACTATTTACATGGCATTTACATTTTATTAGGTATTATAAGTAATCGAGAGATAAATTAAAGTATGCAAGAGGATGTGCATAGTTTATGTGCAAATACTGTGCCATTTTACATAAGGGACTTAAACATCTGTGGATTTTGGTATCCACAGGAGGTCCTGTAAGCAATTTCCTGTGGATACTTAGGGATGACTGTACATGGTTATAAAAGGAAATTGATCAGAGTTAAAGAGAGATTTAGTGAGCTGAAGAAAGTCAGTAGAAAATATCTAGACTGAAGCATGCAAACAAAATATATGGAAAGTACAGAAAATAGCATTAGAGATGTACAGAACCTTATGCAAAGGGTGAATATGAAGGAACCTGGAGATCCAGAAGGGAAAGAGAAAGACAACAAGTTAGAAGAAGTAGCTCAAGTGGTGGTGGCTGAAAATTTCCGAACAGGTAGAAAACATCAAACCCCAGATTCTAAAAGTGCTATAAATATTAATCACCAAGAAAATCACACCTGGGCATACTGAAGCTCCTGAAAACTGAACACATACAAAAATCTCAAAGGCACCCAGAAGAAAAAAAATATATCACCATCAAAGGAGCAAAAGTACAACAACAACAACAACAACAGCAAAAAAGCAGCTAAATTTTCTATTCAAACAGTAGAACTCAGAAGAAAAAGGAATGATATCTTTAATGTGCTAAATGAAAATAACTACCAACCCCAAATTTCACATCCATCTAGTGAAATGTCATTCAAAAGTACAGGCCAGAAGGACATTTGGCATGTGAAGTAAGTAAAGGACCTCCAAAAATCCTTTCCTCCATAAAACCAGCAAGAACACTGGCAAAAAAAAAAAAAAAGTCAAAATCAACTTTTTCAGAACTCTAGAAATTAACTTCAGACTTACAAAAATTGAGGAATGTTTACTCAAAAAACAAAGCTGAATGTTAGTAAGAATAACTACTTTTTGGTATTTAATTTGACCTATTCTCAACTGTCCACTTCTGTGATAGCCTTGAAAATCAACAGCTGGCAATTACTGTGAAAACCAACATTCTAGCAGCCAATGGAGGGGTTGGAATGGGGTAGAAGCTCTTTCACTGCCCTGTTCTCAGGGAATTGTCATTATTTGGCATGTATGGCAATCCTATGGAAAACTTTACTTGCAAGGCTTGTCTTTAACCTAATTAAGAGCTTACTTAGTGTAAACACACCCCCACACCCTCTGTACCCACAACCTAAACACTTGTTAAAAACAATCAGTGGCAGCTGCCTGTAGCTGTAACAATTGGGCAAACAACAAGCAAAAAAAAAAAAAACCTTAAAAAAAAGAAAAGAAAAATCTGGGGTAAATATGTCCTTAGAGAACTTTAAAAAGATCTGACATATTCCTGGTAATTGAGAAGGCTATGTGCACACTTAGGGCTGTGTGTATACACAGAGCTATGCATGTGTACAGGAAATGCCAGTGAAGACCCTAAGTTCTCACATGTAGCTAATCTTGAGGTTCTGCACAAACAGGAAGTGAAGGCTAAGGAAGAATTGTAAATTGCCTAGTTGAGTGTGAAGTTATGCCCCAACGTAGATATAGAGCCCATCAGCGAAGACTGGGAGACATTTTGGTTTCAGGCATTTAAGGATATCTCTGTCCAGTCATTAGCTGATTATTAAGCTAACTCAACAGAGATATCAGTGGCCACACATGACTGACTATACAGACTTAACAGAATTAGTTTAGGAAAATTACTAAAGAAAAAAGCAGCAGAAACAAAAATAAACAATAGTAATGAACCCCAGAGATGGAGGAAAAATTTTATCTTCAGAGTTATATTATGTTAATATTAATATATTAATAGAATTATAGTAATTAGAATGAGCAATTTTTGACAAAATTAAGAGAGATACAAAAGCAAGAAAGTAAGAAAGTATGGCTTATACAGAGAAGGAAAATTTAATCAATAGAAACTGTCCCTGAGGAAGAGCAAACATTAGACTTACTAGGCAAATACTTTAATTCAGCTACTTTAAACATGTTAAAAGAATTAAATAAGACCATTTTATGGACTAAAGAAGAGTATTAAAATAATTTCTCACCAAAGAGAATATTAGTAAATGAGGAGAAATTACAAAAATAGAACAGAATAGAAATTCTGGAGTTAAAAAGAATAATAACCAAAATAAAAATTTTACTAGATGGGCTCAATAGCAAATTTGAGCCGGCAGAAGAAAGAATGAGCATACACAAAAACAAACCAATTGAAATTATCCAGTTTGAAGAACAAAAAGAAAAGGAAAAAAGGAAAATGAACAGAGCCTCAGGGACCTGTGGGATATCACTAAGGATATCAACATACACAAAATGGGAGTCCCAATAAGTGGGTAGAGAGAAAGGGGGCAGAAAAGTGTTTGAAGAAATAGTATCCAAAAACTTCTCAAATTTCTTATAAGACACAAATCTTCATATCTAAGAAATTCAACAAATTTCAAGTAGGATAAATTCAAAGACATTCACCCCTGGACACATCATTCGAACTGTCAAAAGAAAAAGACAAATAGAGAATCTTGAGCAGCAAAAGAGAAGTGACACATCATGTACAGGTAACTTCATAATGATTTACAGCTGATTTTTCATGAGAAACCATGAAGATCAGCAGTCAACAGCAAGGCAAATTGAAAGTGCTGAAATAAGTCAGCTCTTAATCAAGAACTCTACATCCAGAAAAATACTTCTTAAAAATGACAGAGACATTAAGAGAGTCTTGCATAAACAAAAACTGAGGTATTCTTCATTGGGACACCCATCCTACAAGAAATCCTAAAGAGAGAATTTGAGGCTGAAATGAGAAAATACTGGAGAAAAACTCAAATACACATGAAGAATTAAGAGGACTCGTAAAGGTAACTGCATTGGTCAATGTAAAAGACAGAATACATCTTTTTTTTATTTGTCAATATTTTGGTCCCCTTTGATTTAAAAGACAACTACATAAAGAAAAATAGTAATAAATCTGTGTGAATGGGCATATACAAAAATTTAGTCAGTATTGTAACACCATAAAGAAAATGAGAAACAAAGAAGCTACCTATAGAGGAACAAAAACTAAATAATATTGGAATTAAGTTGATAATATTTCACACTAGATTTGTGTAAGTTGATAATTGGAAACCACAGTGTGACTATTAAAAATATATTTCAAAAATGCAGTAGAAAACCCAAGAAAATCAAAATTATACACTAGAAAGTATCTATTGACAAAATAGATGGCAATAATGGAGAGATTGGGAACCAAAGTAAGTATAAAGAATGTGGAAAACAAATAGCAAAATGGCAGATGTAAATTCTACTTATCAATATTTACTTTAAATATAAATGAACTGAATACTTCAAGAACAAGGAAGATACTAGAAAAAAAGATAAAAGAATGACATGATACCTTTATATGCTGTCTACAGGAGATACACCTTAATTTCAAAAGCACAAATAGACTGAAATTAAAGGATGGAAAAGGGTATGCCATGCAAACAGTAGCAAAAACAGAGTTGAAATGGCTACAGTAATATAAAACAAAATAGACTATAAGGAAAAAGATGTTACTAGGGACGAGGATGGATATATTACAATGATAAAAGAGTCATTCCATCAAGAAGCTATAACAAGTATAAGTATATATGGGACTTACCTGCCATTTGGGATTAACAACATAGTTCCAAAATACATGTAGCAAAACATGACAGAACTGAAGAGAGAGATAGATGAAGATTTCAATACTCCATTTTCAATAATGGATAGAACAACCACACAGATGATCAGTAAGGAAACATAGGACATGAACAACATCATAAACTAATTTGGACTAACAAACATCTATAGAACACTCTACCCAATAAGAACAGAATATGCATTCCTTTTAAGTGCACATGGAACATTCTCTAGAATAGATCATATGTTATATGGTCCTAATATATATTAAAACAATATCAATATTTTTAATTGAAATGATACAAAATATATTTCCTAAAATATATTTCATAACCACAATGGAGTGAAATTAGAAAGTAATAACAGAAGGAAATTTAGGAAATACATAAATACATGTATTTTCAATGACACACTCCTAAACAGTCAATGAGTGAAAGAAGCTATTATAAAGAAAATTAGAGAAAACTTTGAGATGAATGGAAACGAAAGTACAACATACCAAATTTATAGGATGCAGCGTAAAGAGTGCAAAGAGAGAAATGTATGTCTATGAACACCTACATTAAAAAGGAGAATAATTTTAAATCAATATGTATGTATACATCCATCTTAATAAACTAGAAAAAGACGAGTAAATTAAACTCAAAACAAGCAGAAGGATGAAAATAAAGATGTGAGGGAAATAAATGAAGTAGAGAATACAAAGACAACAGAAAAAAACAAATATAACCAAAGTTGGTTATTGAAAACATAGAAAAAACTGACAAAATTTTAGCTAGACCAACCAAAAAGGGTATGGGGAAGAGAGGAAATTAAAATTACTACAATCAGAAATGAAAGAGGAGGCAATACTATCAATCTTACAGAACATATTTCAAAGGATTATAGAGAAATACTGTGAACAATGATATGCCAACAAATTAGATAACCTAGAGGAAACAGACAAACTCATAGAAAACAAATTATTGAAGCTGATTCAAAAGGACAGAAAATCTGAATAGACAGTGATATTTAGTTTTATGTGTCAACTCGACTGGGCCACAGGGTACCTAGATATTTGGTCAAACATTATTCTGAGTGTTTCTGTGAGGATAGCCTTGGATGAGATTAATAATTAAATTGTAGACTGAGTAAAGCAGACTACCCTTCCTAATGTAAATGGCCCTCATCCAATAAGTTGAAGGCCTGAAGAGAACAAAATACTAACCCTCTAGTGAGTAAGAAAGAATTCTCCTGCCTGATGGCCTTTAAGGTAGTATATCAGCTTTTCCTGGTTCTACAGCAGCTTCCAGCCTTTGGACATGAACTGGGACATCTGCTCTGGCAGATTTTGGACCTGCCAGCCTCCATAATCATGTGAGCCAATTTCTTATAATAAATCACACACACACACACACACACACACACACACATGCACGCGTGATGGATATATATATATATATATATATCCATCGTGTTTCTGCTACTGCAGAAAACCCTTACTAATGCATAGGCCTATAACAAATAAAGATATTTAGTTAGTAATCAAAAAACTTCCCACAAAAAAAATCTGAGGTTCAGATGGCTTCACTGGTGAATTCTACCAAATGTTTGCATCAAAGGGCACTATCAAAAGTGTGATAAGACAATGAACAGAATAGAAAAAGAAATTGCAAATTATATGTCCAATAAGACTAGTAGTCAGAATATTTAAAGAACTCTCACAACTCAACAATAAGAAAATAACCTAATTTAAAAATGGGCAAAAGACCTGCACAGACACCTCACCAAAGAAGATATACGAATGGGCAAAATGGAGATAGAAATACTCCGAACATTATTAATCTTTAGGGAATGCAAATCAAAGTCACAAAGAGATACCACTTCACAGCACTAGGAGGGCCATAAGAAGTGAAGTACTGATACTTGCTACAACATGGGTGAATCTTAAAAACATTATGCTAAGTGAAAGAGCCAGCCACATAGGACCACTTATTGTATGACTGCTTTAATATGAAACATCTAGAAGAGACAAATCTATAGAGAGAGTAGATTTCTGGTTTTCTAGGGCTGGAGACTCTGAGAAGATTTGGAAGTGACATCTAAAGTTTTGTGGGACTTCTTTTCATGGTAATAAAAAAATAACTCTAACATTTATAGTGATGATGGATGCAAAGATGTGTCAATCCACTAAAAGCCCCTGAGTTGTATATAATATAAATGGGGGATTTGTATGATATGTGAATTGTATCTCAATAAAGCTGTTTTTAAAAACTTGTGAGATTCTATTAAAGCTGTAATAGCTTTATATACATATATGAAAAATAAGTTAAATGATTGAAGATCATCTTCACGAAAAGGTCTAAAAATTCACTTCGTAAAAGGGAATAGGCAAATGGATATTAACTATGATAAATTTCTCAAAATAACTAGAGAAATGCAAGATATTACTACATACCCATCATAATAGTTAAAATGTTAAAAACACTGTCAAGTCAAATTTCTGGCCAAGTCCTATGATTACTTCATGATAACTAGAATGCTGATATAATGCTGGAGGGATTATAAATTGAACATTTTTCCTTGGAAAACTCTTTGGCAATAGCTAATAGAGCTGAATCTGTGCAGACTTCTGATGCAAAAATCCCACTACTTAGAGGTATTGTGAACAGAAATGTATACATATAAAATAATCAGACCAGTCCAAAGTGAGGAACATTATGCTAAGTAAATACCCGGAACTCTTCAAAAATATTAAAGTCAAAAAAGACAAGAAAAGGTTAAGGAATTTCTTTTGATTAGAGGAGATTAAAATAAGCTGGTACCTGAATGCAAGATTCTTAATTCTAGATCTTAAAATAATAACCATTGTTTTTAAAATGGCAGCCATAAAACACATTGTTAGTATAAACAGAGAAGTCTCAATATTGATGGTATCTTATTAAATAATAGTATTCTATCAAAGTTACATTTCCTGAGTGTGCTAATTGTACTTACATAGAAAAAAATGCCCTTGTTTTTAAGAGATAACTCAATAAAGTACTCAGAGGTGAAAGAAATAGAAACAAAGAGAAAATGTGATAAAATGTTAATAATTGGTAAAAGTAGATGAATGGCATAGGGCCATACACTATACGTAGGGCATAGTACTATTTCTCAACATTTTTTTTAACTTTTATTCTTTCCCAAATAAAAGATTGAGGAAAAATTTTAAAACTCCATATACATGTAAACCAAAAAATGCATGCACAATATTCATAGTAGTAATATTTTAATAGTCAAAAATGTAAAAGTCCCTGACATTCACCAATAGTAGAATGAATAAATAAATTGTTATAATGAAATATTTTATGGCACTGGGAATGGATGAATTCATGCTAAAGAACATAACATGAATATTTTTCATGAACATAATAGAGACAGTAAGAAGCCAGACACAAAAAATGGAATAGAGAATTTGATTACATAAAGTTCATAAACAGGAACACTGATGTAGATAGACATTAGGACTGTGGTTACCTTTGCAGGTATAGTGGCTGGGATGGTGCAAGAGGGGGCTTCTGGGGTGCTGATAATATTTTTAATCTGAGTCATATTTATAAAGTTATACTCACTTTATAAAGTTATATTCATCAATCCATACATTTAAGAGCAATGCATCTTTCTACACATAGGTTATTCTTCAATAGATATATTTTTTTAATTTGATGGCTTAAAAATTATGAGTAAGAATCCAATATAAAGTTGCTGATGTTTCCCCAAAGTATCTTCAAATCCCAATTGAAAAGTACTGTAATTTGTCAGGCACTGTGCTAGTTATATTCACATATTATCATTTACATTTTTATCCCAGTTCTGTGAACAAATCAGTCTGGATGCTTTATGCCAATGAGAAAACAGAAACTCACAAAGGTATTGGCTCAAGATTCATCCCCAGGTCATACAGCTTTAATTTCAGTGACTTTTATTCCTCTTCACAGAGCCTTATATATTACAAGTTACAATTAACTTTGAAAATTACCTTAACAATAAAACATAAAATTTATTCTCACCATTTATCTAAAATCACCCTGCTAGCAACTCTCTACTAACTAGGTCTTCTGTCTATTGTGACAAAGCCAACAAGCTGTCACCTAAATCACTTTGCTTATTTGTGTTATTATTTAGTCTGTGCTTGTCAGTGACAGCAACTAAATACATCGCCAGCTTGGAAGAACAAGTTAAAGAAATTATGGAGATCATTGACTAGCCAGAGACAAAATGAAAATTGGTTGATGCAGAAGGAGACTTAAACTATGGATTCTAACGTTAAATGTTTCCTTAAAAAGCCTCGGCCACAGCACTGCAAAGTTAATCAGAAAAGTTTTACACTTTGCAATCAATAGTGCTTCCTAGTTAAAATGAGTATTAAATAAAGAAAACGGTGCTGAAATTTGTCCAGGTAAAATAAAACAAACTTCAAAATGCTGAGTGTGATCCTTTCTCTTCAGGTTGAACATTGCCATATTATAAAAGGCTTCTGCCTCACATCTGACATTCTACTTGCTAATATTTAAAATAAGTATCAAATAAAATGTGTTAAATGGGCAAAGCAAACTTCTTCTCCACACTACTCCTTTCCTCTAACATGATAGCTTTTACTCCAAATAGCCAGTATTCTTTCCTCTTCTCTGTCTCCATGTGCTCTTGAAAATGATCTGAAATTAGGCATTTATACCTCAGAAAGAGCACATTTACGCTTTTGGAGTCAGATGCCCCATCATACAGCCTTTTTTCCCCACAGTGAAAACATCTTCCAGCAGCTCTTTGTGTAGACAGAAATAGAATGCTGCCTTAATGCATATCGTAAGTAGCACCATTTGACACAGGTGAGCAGAACAGCCCCTGGCCTGGAGAGGAGCAACATTAGTTTGAATTAGCAAACAAAAGCATGCATTGTGAAATGATGACATCTGAGGAAGGGAAAAAGATGTCAAAGGAACTCAGTGGTGCTTCCAGGACAGAAGACAGTTATATTCAGCAAATCTCTCTTCTCTCTAGGATGTAGAGTGAAGGAGACAGGGTAGGATTGTCAAAGCTCAACAAATGTCCAGTGGAAAGGAAAGAGAACGTCAAAATGAAGCCACTAAGTAAACTGCATGTGTTGAGAAACATGATCCCAATGGCCTTCTTCCTGATCATTGCTGCAACCTGAACATTCTACATCTGCTAGAAGAAGCTACCTATGACAGTGACTAGTCAACTCCAGACATGACATGTGGACATGACCTCCAGAGACCAGCTCCACAATTGTGAACAGTGCTGACTTGCCAAGCCTCTAATTCAGGATCCAGAGAGTGTGGCTGCTCTTCTAGTCACTGAGTAGCTTCACTGCAGAGGCCCTGCTACCTGCTGTAGGTAACTCAGTCTCCTTTCCACCCCATCCAGTTGCTTCTTCCCAAGGCACGGGCATACCCAGTGTGCTTGCTGAACATGAAGGACAAGCAGTAAAGAGGGACAATAAGAGATGACAAAAGAAACAAATAAGAGCCAGATCTTGTATGACTTTGTAGTTACAGTATGAATTTCAGCTTTTATTTTGAGTGAGATGGGAAGCCATTGGCAGTCTGTGTATAGAAGTGACATCATCTGATTTATATTTTAACAGGATTATTCTAGCAGCTGGGCTGAGAATAAATGACAGAGGAAATAGTGGAAGCAGAAATACCAGGTTAAAAAGTAATGACTAATAGAGGGAAAATATGATGGTAGTTTGGAATAAAGTGCTTGCACTGAAGGTGCCAAAGCCAATATTTATATACTTTAATGACTGCAGCTTTTTTAGTATATTATAATATCTGCTCTCTATTCTTACTTTAAATTCTTTCTAGATTTCTGTTGATGCTTTTTTTCTTTCAGATGAACTTAGGAGTTCACCAAGCAATTTCAAACACAGAAAAAAAATCATATCTATACTTCAATTAGAACGATCATAAATTTGATCCATTTGGGAAGAACATTCATCTTTACAATATTGAGGCATCTTATTCAAAACAATTTTCCATCTTAATTTGTGTCAATAAAAATTATATTTTAAAACAAGTCATACATATTTTGAGTTTATTCATACATGAAGCATATTGATTATTGTATAGTGCATTATATACACAGCTCACTAATTTTTTCTTACTAGTTTTAATAGTTTTAGGGTCAATTCTCTAGGCAAATATAGATTATCTGAAAATAGTAATGCTTTCAACTGTTTTTAAAACATGAAGGTGACTCCTAATATTGAATAATAGACAAAGAACATTTAAAAGTTATGATAAGTATGTTTAAGAACTGGAAAAGTGATCTTAACAAATGAAAAGATGGAAGATATCAGCAGAGAATTAGATACTGTTAAAAACAACTAAATGCAATCTGGAACTAAAAAGTGTAATCTTAAAATGAAAAACTTATTGGATAAGCAAAGCACATTCAAAACAGAAGAATGGTTCAGTGAACTTGAAGGCAAAACAGTAAAAATTATCCTAGCCAAAGGAAAGAAGAAAGATGAATTAAATAAAATAAACATAGTTTAATGACTTATGAGCTAGTATTAAGTAGTATAATACATGTGTAATTGAAGTCCCAAAAGGAGAGAAAAGAGAAAACATGAAAAAAAACTTGGAAGAAAACATTGCTTTAAAAATGTCAAATTTTGTTCCAAAAATACAAACAAAAAGATTTAACAATCTCAGACATCCCAAAATAGGATAAAACAAAGAAAATCATAACCAAGCACAGCAAAGTCAAACCGATAAAAATCCAAGAAAAGTCCTGGCGTAGTGGCTCACGCCTGTAATCCCACCACTTTGGGAGGATGAGGTGGGTGGATCACGAGGTCAGGAGTTCAAGACCAGCCTGGCAAACATGCTGAAACCCCATCTCTACTAAAGATACAAAAAATTAGCCAGAGCCAGGCATGGTGGTGCACGCCTGTAATCCCAGCTACTTGGGAGGCTGAGACAGGAGACTCGCTTGAGCCTGGGAGGTGGAGGTTGCAGTGAGCCAAGATCACGCCATTGCACTCCAGCCTGGGTGACAGGGTGAGACGCTGTCTAAAAAAAAAAAAAAAAAATCGGCCAGGCGCAGTGGCTCACACCTGTAATCCCAGCACTTTGGGAGGCCAAGGTGGGCAGATCACGAGGTCACGAGATCAAGACCATCCTGGCTAACATGGTGAAACCCCGTCTCTACTAAAAATACAAAAAATTAGCCGGGCGAGGTAGCGGGCACCTATAGTCCCAGCTACTCGGGAGGCTGAGGCAGGAGAATGGCGTGAACCCAGGAGGCGGAGCTTGCAGTGAGCCAAGATCGCACCACTGCACTCCAGCCTGGGCAAAAGAGCAAGACTGTGTCTCAAAAAAAAAAAAAAAAAAAAATCAAAGAAAACAAATCTTGAAAGCGGCCATAGGAAAAAGACACGTTCTGTACATAGAACAAAATGAAGAACTGCTAATTTCTCATTAGAAGCAATGGAAGCCGGAATACTGTGAAACAATGTTTTCAAAATGCTGGAATTAGAAAAAAAAAAGTGTATCAAGAAAACAAGAAGGCTGGGAAAAAATATTTGCAAAAGACATATCTAATAAAGTACTGTTATCCAAAATATACAATGAACTCTTATAACTCAGCAATAAGAAAATAATCACCCCAATTTTAAAATGGGCAAAAGACCTGCACAACTCATTGAAGATGATAAAGAGATAGCAAATAAGCATATGAAAGGATGCTCAATGTTATGTCATTAGGGAACTTCAAATTAAAACAACAATAAGATACTACTACACACTTATTACGATGGCCAAAACTTAAAACACTGACAACACCAAATGCTAGCAAGGATGTGGAACAATGGGAACTGTCATTAATTGCTGGCGGGAATGCAAAGTGGTAAGCTGCTTTGAAAGCTAGTTTGGCAGTCTCCTACAAAACTGAACATAATTTTATCATATGACTCAGCAATCACATTCCTTGGTTTACCCATAGGAGTTGATCAATAGAATGGAAAGCTGTTTTTAAACAGTTTTAAAGATGAATAAAATAAAGAAAATACTGGTAAACAAAGTCAGCCTTGGAGACTGACAATTCCAAAGTCTGCTCAATGCATGAAGGATGCTGACAAGGAAGGCAGAAGAAAAATAATAAGCCATGATCTTTTTATTTATGCATTATGTTTTACAGGCAACTTGTTTGTGTCATGGTTTGTCTTCAGAAGCTGTTAGCATAGTGTCTTTATCTTTGAAAGTCTGAAATTTTACCACAAGGTATACCTAGATGCAGATTTTTTTTCTTTGTTTTCATTGATTTTGGTAGGCACTTGGGAAGCACTTTTATCCCAAAGTTGCATGTTTTACTTTATCAAGTTTTTTCAATATTATGTGTTTATTTCCTGTCTTCCAGTTACTGTTCTCTCCTTTTGTAATTCTTATGAAAAGAATATTTTAAATTCTATATCTATGATTCCTACCTCTTAACTATGTTTTCAAAGTACTTATTCTTTTGCTCTTTGGTGATAAATGTTGGACAATTCTCTGGCTCAATATTTCTGTTCAACAATGTACTCTTCTGCTGCCTCCATTCTGCTACTGAGAATTGAGCTTCTGTTTATACCCATAATTATATTTTTTACATTCTAGTTTTTCCTTTTTCATGAAAAACTATTCTTTCCTCCTGATGAAATATGCTTTATTTTTATCTATGTATATGAGTTATATTTATTTTAAGTTTACTATACTACTTTCTATTTTATGGTATTCATTTTCCTTAAATATGAGTGGTGTGAATGTGTGTGTGCACATGGGGGTCTTTGCTAATTTTCAACCTGATATTCCATGTTCACCTGTTGATAGTGTGTGTGTGTGTGTGTGTGTGTGTGTGTGTATCTTTGTGTTTTAATGTATTCTTCAGCCAGTGTTAGGGGAGTGATTTATTCAAATAGTCATACCTACTTGACTTTGTCACTTCATTATTCTTTAAATTACCTAATCCACTGATGACACTTCTCTGTTTCCCATACCTACATGTTATTGTAATTCTAAAATATCCCTGCTTCACAATTTCTAGAGATGTTTTTGAAAATGAGTATGCAGATACATGTACCTAGTCTTGCAGTTTAATCCATTTCTTGTATATAATGTTATAATAATAAATTTATTCCAATATGCAAGACTCATATTTATTAAGTGTGTATAATGCATAGAGAGTTTTTTGCTGGTTAGTAGGAAATATAAAATATAGAAAGAACTCAGAAAAAAAAGAACTCACAGTGTAGGGAGATGGACAAACACGTAAGCAGCTCATTATAACATAAAATGGCATGTATGAAGATAATAGAAATATGTAGAAAGTATATAGTGTGGGCCAACCGTGTGTCAAGGGAAGGGGTGGGAACAGTTTGGCAGCAAGGAGTATTTTATTACTAACATTACTTAATGGTGATGATTAAAGCAAACCAACAGTTTTATTATTTTTAAAAATTTTTCACAAACAGTAACAAAAACAAGACTTCTAGCCTGCACAGGTGACAGATCACTCCCACTGTTCCTCCTTGTTGTGCCAATTGTGGAGGCTCATAAAGGCCAGTGATGTGCTGCTCTGCTGGGCCTCATCACTTTAGAGATGAAAATCTTTATAAGTTGGCATGTTAGAAAAGGTGAGGTTTGAGAGGAGGTGATAAGACACAAGAATCGTAAAAGCTAGACACAAAGGCTCTTATTGGTGATTTGGGTACTGAGGATGAAGGTGTGGACAGAGTCTAGGGTGACTCTTAGGCTTTTGATTGGCAAGACAAGTAAAAAAGGAAGGGCAGGTTTCGTGGGATGAAGCATGCAATGAATATGAGATACCCACAGAGCACTCAAGAAAGTAAACTAATAGCTCCTTCTAGAAACAGATTCTGAATTTCAAGAAGGAGATCTGGGTTAAAACACAAATGTGGTTTTAGTAACATGTTATCAACAAATGATGCCCAGGTGTTTTAACGTGAGGAGAATAACCTGAATTGCTTGCTTAAAATGTGGATTCTAAGGCCCTCTCCATTTAGAAACTTTCATTCAGTCAGACACAGATGGGACACAAATATCTGCAATTTTTAAAAGGCGAGTTGATCCTGTAAAGGTGGCCCTCTGACAACACTTTAGAAAATTCTGCTATAAACACATCAAATCAATGGCCTTGTCTAAAAAGACCCTCTTCTACATGGCACCAGCAATGCAATAAAATTTGTCAACCCCATGAATAGTTATCAACTTAATCTAGCTCCCACAAATTTTCGCCAATCCATTAGTTGTCTCCTTTTTATACCAATATTTATAACATTTTGGTACCATTTTAGAAAAAAAATAGTGAATATGCTTATCACATGGTATCTTTTCAAGAAAATAGAATGTGCAAATACATATTTACATAATTGATATTATTCAAGGGCTAAATATTTGCACACTTTAAATAAGGTCAAAGTGAAAAATGCAAGTTATGGACAGTTAGAGAGACCAGTATAGTTACCTTACTTTTATACAAACAGAAAAGAGCTGAACTTACAAGGATATATTTGAAAACGTGAAGGAAACACTTTGGAAAATTTGGGAGAGGAAATGAGGATTTTAGGGACAGTGACTTAAAAGGATGGGCAGGATTGGAAGTGAGAATGCCAGTATTTTAGCTTTTTTATGTGTTGCTATAAATTCTTTGCAGGAAAAATTTGAATTGTCTATAAATAAAATAACTTATGCCCTCTCATTTCCCTCTGCAAATATCTATAATGTCTCTATGATGAGCGATCCCAAAGAGTTGCTGCTACACAGAAGGAAAGAGATGAATATTGCCACTGACAAGAATTGATACACTGTTTTTATTTTCTCAGACATCTATTAAAATTATCAATGGATCAATTTATTTTCTGTAGATTCAAAATAGTAATGTTAAATAGCAGGCTCTGGAAGCTGTGGGAATCTTTTCCATTTATTATTTCTGCACTACCTGGGAAAATATGTTCCTTTGTTGTATTAAATTGTGGTACTGGAGTTAAGTCTTTCAATTGAAAAGAAAACAAGAATGCTGGAGAAGGAGCTTGGGAAAATATTTCAACAAGTTATTTACATATTTTCCAAAGCAATTGCCAATGTCTGGCAAAGGAGGGCAAAATTATTTTTATGTATTCTGGAGGGATTAATGGGAGGCTTTATATGTTACATATCAAACCTATCTCGTATAAAATACATAGCACTATTTTAAGAAGTTCAAAAGGGTTCTTTCTGGCTACATAAATAAAACTAGAACTTGCAGGAAATACAATATGCTCATCCATTATCTGAATGTTGCTTTGTTTTGTTTTTGTTTTGTTTTGTTTACAAGACAACTGTTTCTGCTTCTTGTCTCTTCAACTAAAATAATTTATAGGCAAATTGAAGCTGGACAAATAGAACCATATCACTGAAGCTGATGTACAATGTCCATGAGGAAAACTTCACAAAACTAGAAAATGTAGTTCTAAGAATAGAAGACTACGAGGGTTGTCTCTCAAATACCTTTAGGGAGCGGAATGGAGGTAATGCCTTAGTGATTTATCTATTCTTGATTTAAATTCAAGGAAATGGACCAAATAGAAATGAGGGCCCACAGTTATGCATGTGGAATGATTTAGTAATAAAATGATTGATAGGTATTCAAATATTTTATCAAGGGAAGTTATTAAAAATAGGACAAACCACAAACTCTGCATTACCCATTGTTAAAGCCTAAGGAGTAATTTTTTAGAGGCAGAAAAAAACTCGATTACCTGCTATAGTTTTCCTAGACCTAAAATTTTATGATTATTTATAGTAGTTTTTCATGTACAGAAAATATTAATGTTTGTTCCAGAGGTCTTTCCTGACTCCAACCCTATAGCAGGCCTCAGGCTGCACGCCCTTCCATCACCATGATTTTTAAATTCGTTTGGCCTCATTCATTATGTACAGTCCATAGTCAGGTGCCATTGATTCACCCTGCAGAGACTTTGTCTTTTCCAGTTCTCCCTCTCTAGTCTACAGACAATTTCTCATCTCAGCCTCTGTGTTCTCCCCTTTGGAGACATCAACATTGCTTTCCTACCCTACAGGCTACTTCCAGCTGGCAATGGTATCAACATTCTTCCAGTCACTTGAAAATGAAATATGAATTAGTTTTGACATCTTCCTTCCTTTCTTTCCACCTCCATATATCATCGGAGACCAGGTCAATTCTTTCTTCCTCATGTGCCTTGAATCTTCTATTTGCCACTTTCTCTGTGTACAAGCTGAACTTCTGTTCCTCTAATATGGACTTTCTTAAAATTGTTTAAAGGTTCATAGCTTTCCTAAAATTGTTTAATGGTTCATGGCTTAAGTCTCATTAAAATAAACATCATTAAAATCTACCTTACATCACATAAACAATGGTCTACTTACTTCAAACTATGTGTGATGGTTAAAAAAAAATCACAGGATCCCTAAATAATTTAAATAATAAAACAGTGAAACATGAGCTTAAGGTCAGACTTTCTAGCTTCCAGTCTTGTTTCTGCCACAAACCTGCTTTGTGATCTTGGATTTTGTGTACTCATTTGTGCTATGAGCAAGTTAATAAGCTTCAAGGACCCCCTTTCTCTTAAAGTCTAGAATCCTCTGATAAATTTCTTTGAAATGAGATCCATTAACTATTGAGACTTGCTATTCCTGGCTCTTTTTTCTGTGGCAACTATCTTAGTCCATGTGTATTGCTATAAAGAAATATCTGAGACTGGCTTTTACAAAGAAAAAAGATTTATTTGGCTCATAATTCTGCTTGCTGGACGATTGGCCATTTGGTGAAAGCCTCAGGCTGCTTCCACTCATGGCAGACGATGAAGGGAAAGCCAGCACGTGCAGAGATCACATGGCCAGAGAGAGAACGAGAGATGGGAGAGGTGCCAGGCTCTTTTTCATAATCAGCTCTCACAGAAACTAATAGAGCAAGAACTGTTTATCACCAGGAGAGCAGGACAGCACCAAGCAATTCATGAAGGATCTGTCCTTGTGGCCCAAACACCTCCCATTAGGCTCCACCTCTAACATTGGGGATCAAATTTCAACATGAGGTTTTGGGGGGATAAATATCCAAACCATAGCAGCAACTATGTCCCATGTCTTCTGGCCCCATTTCCTTCTAGGACCAATAATTTTTCTCAGCTTCCATCTTAGAGGTTTTCCTTCATTTACTTTGGTGTTCTTGTTGTACTGTATTTCTCTTGTATTTTCTCTTCCTAGATTACGCATACTCACACTGCATTTGGATTTTTCTAATATCCTGCACATTTACCCATCAGAACATTTATCATGGGGTGTTGGGACGATGTTTTACTCATGCATATTTCCAGTGCCTGGCCTAGGGCCTGAAACATAAAGATGGCTCATTAATTTCTTCAAGGGAACTAAGCCGAGAAGGTAAACACTATGGCACCACAAATGATTGCATCGCTTGGGCATTGTCAATTCAAATGGATCCATGGCAATTCTACTATGATACAAGCAGAAAGCTGGTGCTTGTTTCTCATGGCCCTTTTTTTCCAATGCAACTGTCCCCAAGGTTTGATTTTAAGTGATCATTCTTCTTCTCTTTCCTCTCCAAAGCATCGTGATAGCAAAAACATTATTTGAGGCACCAAAGGAGGACATCAAATCTAACAAGCAGGAAACATAGTAAATATTCTCAGGCTTATCACTTACTTAGGTCTTTCTGCATGTTTTATGTAATCAGATTTTATCAACAAGCCATAAGTAGATGTAAATTCTAGGCCTTTAGATTTTTGGTTGACATGGGTGATAAGAGACATTTTATTGACTGATTATATTACATTATGAGAATAAATACAGGGTAATTCTGAAAGTTTGGTCTCTTGCTTCCTCTGAGCTATTAGTTTTATCATTTTGATATAAAGAAACATAGACGGTTGGGGTTTGAAAGAACCTTAAGAATCTTGTAGTATGACCTCACCTAAGCTGGGTTACTACAGCACACTTGATTTGCAAGATTTGATAGGTGTTCTGAGAAAAATTTTTAAAGATTTGAGAAGAAAAAAAAAGAAATGAAAGTTCTGTGAGTAACAATATTCAGGAAATGCCAAGTTTTTAATATCAGACTAGTTTTTCTTGTATTTTTAATGCTTTAATATGATAATATTCCTAATGAATTTTCAAGACTACACCAGGATATTATATAACATATCCACAATGTTTTGACTATTGAAATATTTCTTAGTGAAATGCATATGAATATCCTTCAGACGAGTTTACTGAAAAACATGTTTGGAAATTCTGAGACCCAAAGGAGTATAGCTTATCTATAAATACAGATGATTAGTGAGTCCTAGAACCAGAACCAGAACACTTAGAATCTCTCTTTCATTCTCTTTCCAAGACATCATGTATTCTGATACCAATCTGTACTGCTTTCCCATATTTTATGCTACTTTAGATAAAAGGACAACACCCAAGAACAAAAATTACTTGGTAACAACAATCATATTTAGACAGTATTTTAAAAATTTTGACCCATTCCTACTGCCAGTACTGTTACCTGAAAAAACAAAAATTGCTACTCAATTAAAAAGTCTTAAAGATTTCTGGCAAATTATTTATAACATTGGGAAAAAACATAAAAATAAGTCTGAGTAATATTTTATATGTGTGTATATATATGTACTTACACATGGTGTTCATAAACTGCCCCATTTTTAGTTTTTAAATAGATACAAATTCTTGATTTTTAAATAAATATGTCAATTAAAATAGTTTCCATTATATAAGCAAATCAGAATCTGTGGTAGACTCTAATCTCACACAGATTTATCATTTTTATTGTGCTGTGCAGAATAAATCAATTAATTTACATTTTTAAAAATATTCTTTGGAGACAAAATATCAGACTAGTCAACTTTTCAGTTCAACAATGACATGTGATTTGATGTATCTTGCTAGTCTAAATTTGAATTTGCATTAAATTTTCCAAATAGGAATGTTTTTTAAATGGAGTTATGATGGCTTATCACCAGGAATTAAATAAATAAATAAAACTACGCATTGTTTTTGCAATGGCAAAATGCTTAAAGGTCACCATTAACAAATAGCAAAAACACGTCGCATAGTTCAAAAAAAATGGAAACAAATTTGACCATAAAAATGACTTCTGCTCTTGTATGTCTGCAGAAATCTGGAAGACAAGTCAAGTCAAGACACCCGCTTAGCCTTTGACTCCACTAAGTATAGAAGACAGTTTATGTGAACACTGTTGGTAACTCCTCCATATTTAAGTAAAGAAAATACAATGTAAGAAAAATAGACTTATAGAATCCTATGCCTGAAATAAATGTAGAAAGAACATTTTCTGTCCTGAAAATAATTCTCTCCAATAAAGTAAAAATACCAATACCTATTGAAATATGTTTGGACAAATATTTGATTTAGAAAAAAAAAAAAAAAGAAAATACCCCTTCCTTGCTTTGGAATCTTACTAGGCCCAAATATATATATATATATGCATATAAAATCCCAAGACAGACAAACTCATCCAAATAGAGTGGGGTGGATTTGGGGTATGGAGGAGAAGAGTCCTTTCTAGGAGCGGTATCATCAAATGTCATGCATCACTCATATGTTCACTCACCTGAGGATTAGGCTTTGAACATCTAGGTGCCCAGTCTGAAATCTTACATTGAACAGATATTTACTGAAAAAGCAGAATGTGCCAAACATTATTCTAGGTATGGGAGATTCAGTAGAGAAGTAAACAAGTATGGTCCCTGTTTCAGAAGCTCACAATTTACCAGGAGAGATATTCCATAAACAATATCACACAATGGAAGTGCCATGAAGAAAATAAAAAAGAGTGATGCAATTGGTGGTTGGAAAGGGACAGTCTGAAGAGACAGCATCTGAAATGACAACTAGATGACAAGAAAAATCCATCCATAAAAGGTTCTGAAGGAAAGATATTCCAGGCGAAAAAGGATGGCAGATGCAAAAGATCTAAGGCAGGAGCGAACTTGATGTGCTTGAGGGAGAGATAAAGGGCTATGGGTTGGAAACACACTCAGGAGGCAAGAGGGGCTGTAGGATCAGGGGGTGAGACAGGCAGGACCAGATCATGCAGGGCTTTAAGCAATGAGATTTTATTCTATGAGTCTGAGAAGGTATTGGATGGTTTTATGCAGAGGAGTGGCATGATCAGATTTACATTCTTAATAAGACTGCTTCCACTCCTGTTTGGGGAATCAATTGTAGTCAGAAAAAGAAGGAAGGAAAACAGTTAGCAAGAGAGTGGCTTAATCCATTTGCAATGGTGGCTTACAGACTTAGACTAAGGTGTTAATAGTAAAAATGCGGGAGAATAAGATAGATTCCAGATACGTTTTAGAGATTGAATTGCCTTGACATGCTGATAGAATCAATTTTGGGGAAAGTAAAAGAGAAAAATAAGAAACGTCTTCTAGCTATTTGGCTTGAACAATTGAGTAAGTGCAGGCGGGAGGGCGCCTTTACTGATACAGGAAGTCCTAGAAAAGGAAGGGATGTGTGTGTGTGTGTGTGTGTGCGCGCGCGCGCACGCGCGTGTGTTTGTGTGTTGATGGAGATGCGCCATTTATCAAGACTTTTAAAAATATGTTGAGTTTAAGATGCCTATCAACATTTAAAAGAAGATGTCAAGTAGCATGTAGATCTAGGAGCCCAGAATTTATGAGAGAAATCTGGTTTGGAGATATGAATTTGGAAGTTATTATCATATAGATAGATATTTAAAGTTACAGACCTAGAAGTATTCACCCAAGGAAAGCGCGAAGGCAAGAGGGCTCCTCCGAAGTCCTAGAGCACCAAAACATTTGAGCAGTCAGGAAGGTGAGGAGAAACCAACACCGAAGGCTAAGAAAAAAATAGCACTGTGTGCCCATCCGTGATCACGAATGGAAAGTGTGACCAGTCAACAGAGAGGGTGTTTCTCTTCAGCGGTGTTCACAACATGAGTTTTTGTCTTTTGAATGCAGTCCCCTAGGTCCTCTGTGGAGTAAATGATCTAGGATTTCAGCTTATTACACAGCTCTGGAATAAAGAGGCCCTCATGGCTAGAAATCTATGGACCAGTCTAACAAGACTAGATGATTTCGACCCATTTTTATGTTCACTTGAGGAAAAACACCAAGAGTGGCCGATCCCCATGAAGGGGAGGAGAAGGGAGAGAAAGAAAGGGAGAAAGGATGAAGCTCAAGGTTAGAAGGCCTCGCTGGACTGACCTTTTTAATGACATCTGGCTTTTCCCCTCCTGTGCCTTACTCTGTAGCTTCCCTTCAGCAGATTACCTTCAGACACAGTAAGCCATGGAAAGGACCCTTTCTGTCACAAAGATAATAGCCATTTTCATGTGATCTGTTGTTGCATTTTTAAGTTCTCGTGTCCTTGAATCAATTTTCTAATAACTAATTAGCATCCCTTTCAAACTTCAGAAGCCTTGGAAAGGGCAGGCTATAGTGAAGTAGCTAATTTCTGTCTTCTGATTTTCAGTCCACACATCTGCTACTTTGCAATCTATCAGATTTCATGCAGTCCAGCTAAGATGTGATTTAACTAACAAGTATTCAAGCATAAGGTATGGTTTACTTCTGTTCTCAGCTATGACATTTGAGGAAGAGTGTATGATTAGAATCTTATGATCATACTGATGCTGGATTAATTCTCTACAACTATTTATTGAGGTAAAGGTTTATGAAAATAATCCATTAGCTTTGGCTGTCTCCCTTTTCTTTAAGGTTCTTTGGAGGGCTGTCATGAATATTAATGCTTGTTGTTACCACTTAATTCTTCTTCCTGTACCATTTCCTTCTCTGCAGCATCCTTTTTGAAATTCACAAGGCAGTCACCTCTCACCAAATTCACCTAGAAAAACTGTATTTCTCAGGGCAACATAAATGTTCTGTTTAATTAAATGTTCTTATTAACAAGGGTTTAACCCAAAACAAAGCAAATAAAATGGTGAAATGGTCACCATTCTTATTTAAAACAATAATCCACACAGTGATAGTACTGGCTACCTGAGGAAAGCCTTGGTGTTTGACACTAAACAACACAGAGGGCAGAGGAAGAAAGGCTCAGTCTCCAGACAAGCCAGGCTTTGGTGTTGGAGCAGACAGGAATGATAACATAACTCCACCTAACAGAATACCCCACCAGAATAGTTTGAATATTTAGGAGTTTGTTTTTCTCACATCACAGGAGGCCAAGAGATAGGTACTTGCTGTTCTCAGTTCTGGATCCAGGTCTGCAGAGATCTTGCAGCTTCCATTTTGCCCTTTGGACCCTGGCCATCATGTAAAGACCTGCTATCATGCTGGAGGAGAGGCCATGTGAAGAGAGTCCCCTGGAGGATGAGAGAGAAGCCAGGCAGAGAAGGACTGAAGAGCCCCAGCCAGCAGCCAGCACTGAATCCCAGACCTGTGAGTGAGGCTACCTTGGATCCTCAAGCCCAGCTGAGCTGCTTTGGTTCACACCATGTGAAGCAGAAATGAGCCAGTCCCCACTGCTCCCAGCCATGATTCCTCACTCAGAATTATAGCAATAAAATAGTTATTGTTTTAGGCTACTAAATTTTGGGGTGGTTCATTATGCAGCAATAGAAAACAGAAACAGAAGGTTAAGCAAGTTCTTGTAGTGATATATTTCCCCTAGTAGAGCTCAGTCCTTTATAGAACTCTTTTTCTAACTTTTTACATCAATGATGTCCATTTAGATTGTTGTACTTAGTGTTATCAGACTACCAGTTGCTAGAAAATCAATGTGTATGTGTAAGTTTGCACACAATGCATATATATTCTTTGAATAAAGACCAAATACCTACTGATCTACCAATGAATGTTAATAGCAAGGAAAGAATAATGATAAAATCCATGTATTTATTTCATTTTTATCTATTTTCCTAGTCTTGGAAACAAATTATTTACTTAAGAATTACAATCTTGTTTATATTAATAGTAACATCTGCCATGTTTCTTTGAAACTCCCCTTCCTAACCTCTATTCTGCATGACATAGCACCCTATAAATAACACTAATGTTCACAATCAGGTTTTCATCCTCTACTTGAACTTTTTCAACCTGTTTTCAAGCCACTGGTTAATGTCATTTAATTTTTTTGAACAATATCAGGTAGATAGTACAGGTTTTATTAGCTCTATTTCACATATAAAACAACTAAGACATTGACCATTGCATAAAAAATCTAAGCATATGTAGCAATATAGCAACAAGACTCACTAGAGAAAAGTTAATCAAAACTTTCATTCAGATATTCCTCTTTTAGCGTGATGTTCTTTGCAAACCATAATTAAGAAACTTACGACATCTGAGTGTGCTGATATTCATGGTGCTCTCTGTGTGTCCAAGAGAATTTAATTTTTTAAGAACCTTCAAAAAGAAATATACAATTAATTTACCTCAATGGGAAATACCTATAAAAACAGGTATCTTACAGCTCAACACTCAGGGCCTATCATTGTTTTAGAAGCAAACAAAATCAGCTCGGCCTTACACAAAGCTTTCCAAAACCATTAGGCCTGCCAAAATGCTCAGCAGCCCTCTATCAGCAAATTCCTATTTTTACCTACTTATATTTATCTAATCTACACTTTCATTTTGTCCCACCACATATTCATAAACTGAGAGAGAACACTCTGACCCCAAGATAAATACAACTCTGACAAAGATTTCCACCTCCCCCCGCCCACCCTCAACAAATAAAGAAAGAGAAACAGGGTCTCTATTAAATTTCCTGTTGGCCCATTGCCTTCTTCTTATGAGGCCCACCCTGGTCACATGATGCAGAAGAAGGAATACATAAACGTTCAGCTTTCATTTTACAACTATGGTGAAGAACCATAGCCTTGCATTTTGTAACCCAGATGTAATTAAGAAGATTACTGCTCAAATGTAAAACTGAAGCTTGTTTTTTCACATCTTTATTAGTCATATGAAAGAAAATGATTAGGTTTGCTTTGATTTCATTTAGGCACTGGGAACACGGACTAGTGTTTGTTTTCAAGGCTGCCAACGTTTAAACCTTCCAAGCAATTTTGGATTCAACAACTGAACACATTCAACAGCTAATGTATAACACACTATGTCCTCAGTCGAAAACCCACAGCAACTCTAAAACATTTTAAACCATAGCTTTTGTCATGAAACTATTGTAAATCTATGTTCAAAATCTTGTTTAAATTTTGTTTAAACCTTTCTGCAAGAGGATGCCCTTTGAGAAATAATTTCTGGAAGGGTTTATATCAGAGGCACTTATTAAAGTCTGAACTGCAGTTATTGCTAGGGATTTAGTGAGGCTAATCACTTTATTTCAGTTTTGGAGTCAATATTCCTTGATTCACTAACTAGAGTGCTAAATGGAGAAATAAGTCACCTGACTAAAGAGAATGAAAAGAGATTCTTAAGTTTTCAGCAGAATGACTTTTCTCCTTTTCTCCTTCCTCTGTTCTTCTTTTCCTTGTTCTCTGCCAATGTGTGCCACGTGGTTCAGACAAAAGTGCCTAGGAGGAAATCTACATGAAAAGGATGATCATAAGATTGATTTCTCAGAAGAATGACAGAATGTTGATCATTGATGTCGACTGAAGGGTTCGTGGCGGGGGGGTTCCTTATACTAATTTCCTATCTTGTATATTTTTGAAAAATTGTATAATGAAAAGTAAAAAATGTTTTCTTAGGCAAAAATCAGTAACCAATTAACCAAAGCAGTTAACATAGTTAATGATTTCCGAGTAACAGAATTAATGCTAAATTTTCTACTGCCTACTTCCAAAAACAGACACTAAATTTTAACATTCCCTGCTCTGTACTGTCAAAAGCCCTAAGACGTTTTAATGTGAAAAGGACTTAAAGATTTGGTAAACTTAGGCTACTTAAAGGATAATTTGGCTCCAAAAGCATAAGTTAAAGCTTTTTCATATAGGTGATAAAGAACATTTGTGTTTGTTTTTTTAGAAGATTACCTTTTTAGTTTTATCGGCAAATAAAATGCAAATTTCTGTGTTTCAGTTATCTATTGCTGCATAACAAACTACCCCCAAACTTAATGATTTAAAATAACAGCCATTGCATTTGCTTGTGAATCCGTAGAGCAGGAATTTGCATAGCAAGAGTGTCTCTGCTCCACGAAAGCTGGAGTCTTAGCTGGGATGACGCAGATGGCTGGGAACCTGGTGGACAGCTCCGCTGGGGTCACAGGTCTGGGGCGTTGCTTCTTCCTGTTGGCAGGGCTTTAGGTACTCCTCCCCATGGCCTTGCCAAATATATAACTGGACATAGTCACAGCCCCGTGGTCTCAGGGGTGGTTGGATTTCTTACATGGCAGCAGACTTCCCAAGAGAAAAAGAGGAAGCTGTCAGGCTTCTAACAGACAGCTCAGGACTGTTACACTATGGATTCCTGCTGCATTGTATCGATCAAAGCAAATCACAAGGGCCTACCCAGTTTTCACGGAAGGAGAACTAGATGAATCAGGACTCCTTACCTTAGTGGGGGTAAGGGAGGTATAGGATTGTGGGCAGCCATTTTTGAAGACTATCACGTAGTGGCTTTAAAAGAGCTTTGTATTTGGATGTATCTTGGACTTTGAATTTAAAGCACATTGGAAAGTACCATCACCTAGTGGCAAAATGCCCTTAGTTTTGGCAGATATCTAAAAGGGGAAAAGGGCTTTAGGATAGTGAAATGGAAAATATCTTTAGTACCCTTTCTCACAAATTAAATAAAAATTACTAGTACAGTAAAGGCACAGAATTTAAGTCACATTACAATGCAGATGTAGGGGGAAATGTGATTTCTTTATTCAGTCTCTAACCTGGATTTGTTGCCCCAAATGACTATACACTGGTGAGTAGGAGATAAAATATATTGAGTATGCATTTTGGCTTAAAGCAATGATCTGTAACCTAAACTGTCTGCTAGGTAATGTTCAGCCTTTCCTTGGGAAAGGTTCTAGATGGTATTCCCTGGACAACTTGGTCCCCCCCTTACTCCTGCTGGCTACAGATCCTAACTGCTGTGTTGTCCACCTGGACCAGTGATCCCCACCCATCCCAGCCTGTCTTGCACAATCAATCTCATTGCACAGCAGACTCCACAGCAATCCCATGATCATTTAATACAGCACTTATACCACTTGAGAACTGAAGGCTGCCAGGAAAGCCTATCCCAGAGCCTCTCTGCCTGATTACCCTCTATGCAGAAAAGAGTCACAGCAAGCCTGAGACTGCTAGCCTTAGGCCTGCTTACAAGGTTATCCCATGGCTAGTGTCTAGGACTTGGATTTTGGGAGGATTTCCACCATATTAACTAATAAGAATGGATCACTGTCTCTCAACTATTGTGCAAACGATGTGGTTTTTGCTGAAGACCTGTTTTCCTTCTGGGAGCCTGGAATTTGGCAACTGCCAGGAAGAGGATACCTTCATGATCAGCTCCCAATAAAAACTCTGGGCACTGGGTTTCTAATGAGCTTCCTGGTAAACAACATTTTACACGTGTTGTCACACCTCGTTGCCATGAGAATCAAGTACATCCAATGAGAGTCCACCAAGAGAGATTCTTGGAAGCTTGGGTCTGGTTCCACCAAACTTTGTTCCAGGCCCTTTTTTTCTTTGCTGATTTTACTTTGTATCCTTTCACTGTAATAAACCATAACCGTGAGTACAACCACAAGCTGAGCCCTCTGAGTCCTCCTAGCAAATCCCTGAAACTGGAAGTGGTCTTGGGGACCCTCAGCACATTCTCTGCCACCATGAGACTTTGATATGGTGGCATCTCAGATTCAGAATGCATGGTAGAGCCTACAAGATAAGATTGGAGGAAAGCCAGGAAAGATGAAACTCAGAACTCACTTATCATCACTTCTTTCTTCTTTCTTTCTTCTCCTTCCTACCATTGCCTGAGTCTGGAAGGGGGATCACATTATTTACACTGCCACTATATCAAAATTTACTCCCTAAGGCAGGTAAGCCTGTCAACGACATCAGGGGCTAAAGAAGTAGCTTCTCTAGACTGGAATAGAAAGTCGTCTTTCAGGTCAATAGCCTGTCTTACAGGTTTTTTTCTCACTGCATAGTCGTAGGTTGCACGTTGAATATCATCCGTCATGTTCTATCCACAGTCCCTGTGCAGACGGATGCTTTGGGTAGAATGAATTAAGAGCTTATAACTGCAAAAGTAAAGGACTAAAGCACAATAAAACATTTCAAAATATTACCTCCATTATATTAACTTAAAGTTCATTGCTTTTGTTCATATTAAGGTAAATAAAACTTTAGTATGAACAAAAAAAACTAAATGTGTGTGCATATACTATATATGTATGTGTGTGTATATATATGTACATATATGTATATACATATATATGCATACACACACACATCACCTCAAGTTAATAATATATGGTTTTCTTCAGTTTTCATGTGTTAGTTTGCAGAACTAATTGAGGTTTTGCCATTACTTTTAATGTCAAAAACACACAATTGCTTTTGCACCAGCCTAATAATTTTACTTCATAAATTTTATCTTCTGTTTTTCAATATAGAAAAGAGATTCACCTAATCAGAGCAAACCCACTGGCAAATTTTCTCTTGTAAAGCAATTTTAAATAAAATACTAAATTTAGAACATCACTAAAAGGCAATGTTTAATATTGTACGCGATCCAACAAGTTTTTAATGTATTGAGTCAAAAGTAAATTTTACCGATGATCCAAAAATAATAATCAGGCTGAGTCATCAGTTTTACCTGGGATGGCCATGAGCATGAATAAAAGGACATTAAAATAAAGCAACTAGTGATGAGAACATTCCCGTAATGGCAAGTGCCATGTCCCTGGGAGAGCACATATCCTTGTAATAACCCCTTCTTCAAACTCAGTCTCTCTTTACCTTCTTTGCTTCCAAAACAGCCTTCTCCCCTGCATACTAAATAAGGAGATAAATGCACTCAAGCAAGCAAGCATTACCTGGATTCCACGAGGTGAAAAATAGCGTGGTGAGGGTCTTTTGGAGGAGGGTAGTTGTTCTCATGCAGCATAGTCTGATTTTAGTATCACCTGCTTTGATTTGGAATTAAGGAGAATCCAAAAATAAATGAACTGGCTCAGAACCACTTGATGAAAATAGTGTTGAAAGGCCCTGTCTCCAGCTGGCCAGCATGCAGCAGAACCATGGCTGGGGTCCCCACCTCCCTCCTATTTCTCTTCCTATGTGAGAGCAGCTCATTCCTGCTGCCAGTGCATATTTAACATGAAATTCTTCAAGTACCACTGCAAAGCATCCAGCAAACACACCACCTCTAAAGTTAGTCTTACATATGTAGCCAGAGACATGGATAAATATAGAGACCTAGAAATACATACAGAACGCCAGAAAAACGTGCTCTGGGCCAGAAACATATTGTGAATATGCAAATATCTCAGTGTCTGATACTGACGCTCTGCCCTTTAGCACTTGCCTAACTCCATCTTTCTCTCTTTTTCTCTTTGCACCATGTCCCCCCTCCACCAGTATCTTCCCATCTGTTTATTTTTTCCAAATTTTCATTTTAAAAAATATGGTAGCACCGCTTAAAAATAAGAAAAATATGGTGCCACAAATACGGCTGCCAGGTGTAACATATGATGCTGCTTCTGGGAGTCGGGGAACAAAATGTATAAAGGAGGCTGCATTCAAATTTTCTCACAAAGGTTACCGGAAATGGATTTTATCCATTTTATCTGAACTCTGTTCGTTCCTGGTTAGATTTCAGGTCTGCTTTGTACTTTAAAGAAATTGTATAATCCAGGCCTTGTCATCAGCTTTCTTAATTTATTTCCCTGAAATGACAGGCCTGGCAGAGGCAAGCCTGCCTCTCAAATGTCTGGATTACAGTGTAGCTATGGAAACAGGTGTTAAAGGGGCATGGATGTCAAGTTACGCTGGTACTTTGCACATCGCGTTCTATGCGGACAGCATGTTATTTTACATGCTGACCCATGCAACTGCATCCCTGTGCTTGATTTACAGGAGACCATCACAAAGGAGATCTGCCTCGAGGAAACTATCAGACTGGCCCAGGATGGAGAATGAAGACAGCAATTTGCTCTGTTCTCTAAAGCTCTGATTCAAGTTCTCTAGTCTGCCGAAAATAAATAAATAATTTGACATGAAAGAAATGAACAAATAAATAAAATCAAAGGAGAGGTAGGGAAATCAGAATACATTTTTATTCTATGGGGTCATTTTCCTTTTCTTGTCTAAGAGGAAGAAAAATGAGAAGAATATTTTAAGAAACAATCCTGCTCTAATTGATATACCCTCTCTATAACTTTCATGAGTATCCCTGTTCACAGTATTAAAGACCTAGTGAATCTCAGCATCATTATATAGAAGTAGCTGTTTTCAACAACTTGCCAAAAACAATGCTCTGCATTAATCTGATCTACTCAGAAAGAAAAAGAAGCAAAGGAACGAATAGGAGGAGCCACTGTGTGCTGGCCTAGTGATCAGACATGAGTTATTGTATTTCATTTCATCTTTACAAACAGCACTGCAGGGGAGGTATAATCCTTGTTTTATGGGAAAGGAAACTGAGACTCAGAAAGGTTAAGTAATATGCTCAAGGCCTCAAGGTTACAAGTGCAACAGCCAGAATTCAATCTGAGGTTTGTCGACAAAGCCCATGTTCTTTCCACTAATCAACCTAGGCAGCAAGTTTAGGGCATGTAAGGGCAAACTGGCATGCCCTCTCCCTGGCATGCTTCCCCTCACTTCAGCTGGTTTCAGAAGACAAGGCGTCACATCTCAGGCTGGGTAACAATAATTAGGTGTGGTCCCTTGGCACTCAAATTATGTTGGCCTGGCTCCAACTTCTATCCATATTAGCATTACTCAATTGAAATTGTATCCAACCCTCAATGAGTTATTAAATCAAAGTCCAATTTAAATTGATATTTAGAAACTATACTTTTAAAAAGCAGTGGCATAAAACCTAATGGATCCTATCTGTTTTCTTTATAAATACTTGTGATTTTTGATACATCATTGATCTTCTGACAGGCAAAAACAAGAAGAAGAGCAGAGGTATTCCTAAACCCACATGTACATAAAATTTTAAAAAATTAAATTTATGCTTCTGAAAAGGTGTGGTGAGATACATTTGCATTCACCTTAATGTGATCATTTACATGCAAAACAAGTCTAATATAGATGAAGCTAACTGATTTACAGGTGTCTATCCATGTCTATCTGATAAGAAGATAAAAAGAGGCTCAAATAAAACAACCCAAAAGAATAAAGAAGGTTGTTGTGAACTGGCTATTCAAACTAGCAGCAATTGGAAAGTTATAGCAAATTCTGCTTTGCTACCATTGCTGTACTTATAGTTTCTTTTGAAAATCTATACTAATTCATAGGAAAGTTGTAAAGCAACATTACCAGTATAGATTTTGGCCTCAAGTTCCAGTATACAAATTGTGCATCTTTCAATCCTGAGGAGTTGTTGCCACAATCTAGGCAATGATAAGCCAGTTCAAAGATGCAGCTGTACCTCTCCAGTGAGATCTATCTTCCCCTTCCCTGGAGTAGGGGTGGTTTTAAAGAGGCTAACCAGCAAGCCTGAAAGAGTGGTGTTGATTAAAGTCAGAGGAAATGCATCTCAGTTTTCTAAATAGGGAGCTTCCTTCAGCGTATTATTCGAGATTCAGTTTCAATTGATTGGGATACAGGGGAATATTTAAGAAGCATATGCGTTATACGTTGAAGGAGAAATGGAAATTCATTCATTGTAACGACGTGGCTGGTGTTGAAGGATTAGTGAGACTCCCTGAAAGTTCTTACAGGGTCTGCTTTGTAGAATAGGAACTTGGTGGAACAGAGAAGGAGAATTTGGGCAGCACTCAGAGCACCTGACACAATTCAAACCACCTTCTGAGACACAGAGGAAGAGAAACTAACACTCTGTATATGCATTATCCTTTTGGACATTTAAAATACCATGGAAAATTGGTCTTATTACTCCTATTGTTAAGTGGTGATGTCAGGATTTGAACCCAGGGATACCTGCTACCCCCTGGGCTCCTGCTTTGCTTTAAGACCATAGTGATTATCTGTCCTGCCTTGCCTGAATTGTGGTCAAGCCAAGCCTTTCCTTGAGAGTTTAATTAGTCAAATGCAACAATTAGCCCAGATTCTAAGTCCACAGCACTCAAAATTAGCAGAATTCTATAGTCGGTCAGTCCTTGGATAGCCTATTTTCTACCATTCATCAACTACAAATATATTCCAACTTGATAAATAGGATTTTCTTTTCTTTTTCACCTCTGCTTTGAAATAGCCCTTTTACATCCATTTAGGAAACAATGATCTTGGAGGCAGTGGACACAATAAGCTTTTCCTTTGAGGTTCAGAATGATTTATTTGTAAACATCCATTCATTCAACATTATTTGAACACCTACCAATAAGTTTTGGCTGTGTCCTCACCCAAATCTCATCTTGAATTCCCACCTGTTGTGGGAGGGACGCTGTGGGAGGTAATTGAATCATGGGGGCGGGTCTTTCCTGTGCTGGTCTCACGATAGTGAATAAGTCTCATGAGATCTGATGGTTTTGTAAAGAGGAGTTCCCCTGCACAAGTTCTCTCGTTGCCTCCTGCCATCCATGTAAGAAATGACTTGCTCCACCTTGCCTTCTGCCATGATTGTGAAGCCTCTCCAGCCATGTGGAACTGTAAGTCCATTAAACCTCTTTCTTTTATAAATTGCCCAGTCTCGGGTATGTCTTTATCAGCAGTGTGAAAATGGACTAATACACCTACTATGTGTTCAGTATGTTTAGTATTGTGGAATGCAAATGATTTTAAGTAATTTACAGTCCAGTTGAAAAGGCAAGCCAGTTATTATCTGGACAGTACAATAACACAGGCATGCACAGAATATTTTGCCAATAGGAGAAAGGGGCAGATAAGTCAATATTCAAAGATGGGGAAAGGTGGATGAGAGCATTAAAGAAGGTTTCTTGGGGGAAGTCACATGTAATTCATAAGTAGGGGTTCTTTCTGTAGGTTAATAATTTCATAAACTGTGTTCATGATTCGGCTCCAAATTATACTGTCCCATCATATTAGCATAAGAACAAGTACTCTGAGGTTGTATTCTTTTTTTTTTTCTTCAGTCTCCAGTTTATGGGAAAATAAGTTAGATTTATAGGAAACTTTACTCATACACACTCACAGTCACATGCACACGCACACACCCTAGGTGGGACAATGTGCTATTGCAATTGCATCAGTCCCACACCAGCTCACATAGGGTACTGGGAGGATGAGCATCCACTTCACCCAGTGTTGCTTCCAGTAAGGATCAAGTGGCGTACGTTTAAATTAGGCAAGGCAACATGGGTCTGCAACTGACCAAAGTCAGAGAAACCATAGATAAGCGTCATACCTAGAAGTTCTGTTGAATGCAGAGTTAAATTAACTCTTGTGTACGTAACTCCAAGTCTTTTTCCCCAACTCCTAACCTTTGGTCTGTGGCACAAAACTTTCCAACGTTTCCCTCCAGACCATCTCCACAAAGTAGAGCTGGCTAGACCACGGTTGGGCTTCACCTGTAAATTAGCATTCATTCAGATATCATTTTATCTGAGTAAGCTTTTTGTTTTGGCTCATAATAACAGCTTTTTCATAAAGTATGGCCCCAATGCCCAGACAACCAGAAAAGGTACAGTTTGGCATGTATGGACTTTCTCTGCAGTTTGATTAAATCCTGAGTGAATTCTTGGCTTACCTCATTTCCTTGCTAACATGAATGCAAACATTCTCTGGTCTTTCCTCCTTATTTTGTCTGTTTCCCCAAAGGTCCTGGTGACTGGCACATGTTCCCGAGAGGTACTGATTTCACACATTCCACTGGGCTGTATTACCCTGAAATATTTCCCCCTTTTCATGCAACAAATACTCCACCCCATCCGTACAAGCCACTCAACATATGTAGGTGTTCATATATCAGTAAGTAATGAATACAGGATATATATGCCTCTGTATACTAGGTTATGACAAACCTATTTACAAGTATAATCCCCTTGCCATTTGGTATCTGAAAATCTGTTGGTGTCTAGAATAAATTTTCATTCAATGCACTGATACATATAATTGGTATATGGGCCAACAAGTTGTGTCTTTTTCACATATCTTAAAAAATAAATATCTTGTGATACTTTTGATAGCATTTAAATTTATATGCTCCCCCTTTTTTATTCTTAAAAATAATGTTCTCTGGAATGATTTCCACTGACTGAAGATGTGAGTTCACAGGAAAAGATGATCTTAAACTCAGCCAGGACACAGAACTGTTACGTTCTGTTCCCTGGATTCTTTTTCGTATTTTAAATTGGCTACACTGGATTTACTAGCCTGACTTATGGAGTGCTTTCTATTTATCCCCTACCTTTCAATCCCCCTAAGGTGCAACTGTGCAAACCTTGTCCTTTATACGGAAAAACACTTTGCTGTCCCGGTCAAATGGAAGGCTGCAGTGCATACTTTGGATGGCTGAAATTTTCTCTTAAATGAAATATAGGAGCCATAACTCAGTTTCTGTGGCAATGAACCATAGAGGCCATTCATCAGGATGTGGCAGACATTTATCTCCTCAAATACTCCAAGGCAGATGGAAATAGCATCTAGCCTCCTGTCAGAATAAATAACCCAAACATTGCCCCCTTCCCGAAAAGACCCAAACAGATCAGCAGCCACAGATCAGCAGGAGGCAAAACCAAACCAGTCAGCTGTAAACCTTTGCTCCACTCCTACCTCTTCTTCACCGACATGGCAGTCTCATTTCACAATGGGTGGGCATTTTACAGCCAAGGCCTTTGTTCTGACCCTCTTAGTAAGAAGCCCAAAGCTAATGTGTTGTTTTTTACTGTAAAGTTTCCATCTTTCCCTCTTTTGACTTTATTGGAAAGAAAGGACTTTTTTCATTTTCCAACCTAAATACAAACATTTAAAAATGATCTCCTCCAGGGAATAGTTTGGCACAACAAGCTTTTTTCCCCTATTTTGAAGCAAATTAGGACTGTAGACTTAAAAATGTTTAAGTAATAAATCCTATGTTATGAGTATTTTACCACAATTTTTAGAAATTAAAAATTTTAAACCAAGATATTAAATTAGTCTTAAAGAAACTCAAGAATAGATAAAATTAGTAAGGTTTTAAAATACTCATCTTTCTTAATTTTATCATATTTATAATATATTTAAGTCTTCTGGATGACAAGCAGAATGTAAACTAGCTTTTTCCCCTGTAATGCTGGCCTTATATTAAAATTGTTTATTAAATTTCTGAGACACTCAAAGCTCCATGGTGAGGCTTTTGTTTACAGAGTTTACGAGCAGGGCCAACTCCATACCCTGAAAAGCGTAACCTCAGCCTAAACAGACTAGCCTAAGAATTCTACCCGGTTTTTCCTCGCTCCACTCACAAAGAGAATTTCTGACTTAAATGTTGTACTTTTTAACTTTTTTTTACAAAAGTTAAAAAGAACTGATTGGATCTCTAATGTCTTAGCTGATAAATTTTTAAAACTGAAAAGTCTCAAGCAACGAAGACACTTGTTTTGCTTTGTTTTTTGTAAAAATATGGCTTTTTCCCCAAAAGTTCTCCCTACCCCTTTTTAAGTAGCCCCGTCATTGTTCCTGAGGGATTATAAACTTTTTAAGAAAAGATCTTCATGGCATAGCCTCTGTAAGTCCACCTTACATAGCACACTGCCATGTCTTCATTAGGCGTTCAAAGTGCTAATTGCATTGATTTGAACTGGCAGGACAATAGAACACTCCTTAACACAAATATTTTGGAAATGACAAAAGTAAAAACATTGTCTTCAGTGAACTGGTGGTGTCCATTCAATAGCCAAACACCATTCCTGAAAAGGGAAGCATGCAGAAAGATAGGCAGAGGGTTTTGTCTGTTCTAGGCTAAGCTGCTAGGCCAGTAGCAGAAAATTTTTGGCTTTAATGTCAAGCCACACTTGAGCATCTCTTTGTAAAGGGAATTTAGGAGTATGAAAAACAGCTTGAGCACATTTTCTACAAGTGAAGTGGAAGAACATCTGTAGGTACCCAACTATGAAATTAAGGAACCTCAGATGGTTCCCTTGGAGAGTAGACCCTAGGACATTCACTGAATATTCTCAGCAATCTGTGGTTTTTACCCAATGTTAAATACATGCAGACACAAAGGTTCTGGAAAAGCAGAACCTTTAATACAGAGTTTGAAATCTAAATAAGCGTTAGCAGCTGGATTTCTTGTGAAGAGCTAAATAATTCCTGAATATGATATGAAAGTGGAAAACCCTTCAATGGTTCTCCAATACCTGTCACATAAGGTCCAGACTTAAGGCTTTAATTAGTGTCCACCTCTCTAGCCTCTTACCTGCAATTCCTTCAATCTCTAGCCAGGCTTGTTACTTTCCATGGAAGCCATATTCTCACACTCTATGCCTTTGCCTAAGCTGCCCTATCTATATCGAGTATTTTTCTCAATACCGTCCTCCTGGCAAATGCCTACAGACAACTTCACACACTCAGGCCGCTGGTGATGCCTTCCCTGGTACTACCTGGGGAGACTCAGAGGACCCCTGCTTTTTCCCTCTGGCCTCTGTCGTGTTGCAGCCAGAGCACCTGCCATGACAATGTTTGAATCACTCTCTCTAGATTATATAGTGTCTACAATGCAGAGAGTCTATTTCTTGCTTATCCGTATATATGCAGAAAAAAAAGGGAGGACAGAAGCCACAAAGCAAGGAAGGAAGGAGGAAAAAGAATATTCACACACACTGGTGCTAAAATACAGTAGGGCATTCATTCATTCGCTCACTCATTCTTTCATTCACCAGAGGGACCTGGATGTAGGATGGTGCTCAGAGGAATTGAGAGAAAATGCTAGCTGGTGTCTTAAAGCCTAAAGGTAAGATAAAGTCAGTGAACCACTGGTATGAAAGTCAAAATCGAGCTCAAAATCCAGAAACCAAGAAGATGGTAAAGTTGAGACAGAGCAGAGGGGTTGAAGAACAGAGCATCCTGCCCTCTTTGGAGGGGACAGGTGTGGTTTCTAGTCTGTGACAGTCTCCACCATTCCTTAATACTTCATTTAGCCAGACTCATTCCATTATATTACCAATCTAGACTCTGTAGGTATTTTGGTTGTGGACCTGTGACCTAAGGGATTTATTTAATACAGAGTTTTTGGAACTCATCTGATCCACTGGTTTGGATGCCAAGAATTCAGACACTTCTGAAAGAAAAATAGCTTATTACTGACAATGTTTTTAAACTACAGAACCATAAAGCCTTTGGTAATATCTCTAGCTTCATTAATCAAACCAGGCATTCTAATAGTTGCTTGAGGGCAAGGAGTACTTGATGACAAATGAGTAACAAAATACACAAACATACAGCACACACACACACATCCCCACCCTCACCATCACCACCACCACCACCACAAGAACAAAACACACCGGCCCTTTTCCCTCATGATGCTAATTTTCCTCAACCTGCTTCCTCCAAAGAAAACTTTCTAATTTTGTAGGCTTTACAGAGCTCCTGTACAATACTAGAAATAACCTTTTTTCTTTTTTCAGTTCTCTCCTAATAAGAATTATGACATCATCATTCAACACAAAAGTACAGCTGCTATCACAGGAGGGTTGTTCATTTTCCAGCAAAGCTGAAAGGTGGCTGTGTTTAGTTCATAATATTTTTTTTTAATGAGGTGGTGTCTATGTTTGCTCCTTGAGAGGCAGGGCTGGAGGAGAGATGGCAGGGAGCAGGAAGTCCTTGAAATCAATTGGCTCTGTGGAAAACTAAAGGTCTAAGATATCCTTCATTTGCTCTAACCATAATCCATTGGACTTGCATTTCGTGCTCTGTCTATCAAATCAAACCTTCCCCAAGGAAAACCTGATTCTTTTAGGCTCAGCCTGTGCTCTGAGAGCACAAGCCACATGGCCTCCTTCAATAAGTCCCCATTACTGCCGACTGCATTGGTTTCGGAGCCAAATCCCAAGGGCTCCAAAGATGGATCATTCAATCTTCTGAGTAATCAATCCCAAGAGCTTGCCGCTCCGGCCCGCTTGGCTGAGATACAGGAGCAGCCGGCCTCGTGGCCAGTGCAGTATCCGGCCTGGGGAAGTAGCAGCAAATGCATAACCTCCTCTTTAAAAAGCCTATACACGAATACTTGGAAAGGGCAGGAGGAAGGTGTGAAAACAGAAGCAGGGGTAGGTGTAGGAGGGTGGGAGATTCGATCCTAAACAGATTTAACTTAAGAAAAAAAAAAAAAAAGGTTACCTGACCCTGTGCAAAAACCTCACGCCGCGCAGTGCCCTTCGGGAAACTCGAACCACCCAACTCTGTTGTCACATACTGAACCCACACCCAATGTGTTAAGCATCACTGGCGCTCAGAAAGAAAAATATCATCATTCCCTCCTCCTGGCTGGTGTCTTTAAATAGCTCCTCTTATTTACGGTGTACATAGTGTTAATGTCCTTCAGTTGCTCTATTTTCAAGGATGGAAAAGCCGTTGCTAAGCATTTCTAAATGACAGCCCCAGGGTTCATTAAAAATATGGCAAACATTTGCTAAGCTCATTAAGTGCAATTTTTGTGTGTGTGTATCAGATTCCTCCTCTGCATGTTCTGCGTGACCAAACATCTATTAACCCTAATCCCATTGATGAGTCTGATACATTCAAACCGGCAATTAGACAAAACAAAAGGGATATTTATGGAGAGACTCCTAAATGGGCTTTCATACTGGTCTAAGCTGTTTCAAAACGACAGTTTAATTCCCCTCTGTTAATCCCTTGCTTCCAGAGCACTCCCTTTGTTTGATTATAGGCTGTCAGGTTTAGGAATTCTGATTGAATCAAAATTCGAAGCAAACTAGAAACACATAATAATTACACTATTTAAGCACTGTTGCCTACTGTATAAGCAAACGAAATGCTCCACAAATGAAGACTCCTCGGCACAAAGGGTTTCTAAAATGTACTGCTTGCACAATTAGAGGCCATAGAATGTGAATTAGGTGGTTTTTTTCCCCTATCCTTTTAAAAATGCTCCAGTTGATGAATCTGGTGGTAAAAACACCATGCATTAAATCTGTTGACTAGGCAAAAATATTTTAAGACACGTTCCCTCTGCCCTTCCTCCACGCCACCCCTTCACCTCTCTCCCGCCTCCCCCGCCGCAGCTGTGGACTGGTCTGACCCACAGTGGTTAATCTGAGCACCAGCTCTCATTTGGCCATTCCAGCTTTCCATTAACTCAGGGCCACGGTGGTGTTATTATTAGAGGCGGAAAGGATTCCGCATCACTTACATGGTGTAAAGCTGGACAAATAAACAAGTACTGACTGTGGATGTCTCCCAATCGCACCGGGCCTCAAATTTTGAATGCACTCTTTCAAATAGCAAAATGACCCTTCTCTAGCTTGTAAAACCTCTCTTTGTTTTCCCTTAAAGAAAAGGAAACTCACCAAGAGGAGTGGACTTTTGACAGAGTTCCCCTGCAGTAACATCATTTTCAAGTGGCTCTTGACCAGCTGAGCTTTTTTCAAAGTGTAACTTTTATAGCCACAAAGGATCATGTCTTATTTAGGTTCATTAAATTTCCTCTTACTTTGCAAAGGGCTGACCAAACTCACAGCTGCTGAGAGAGAGAAGCCAACCCTTCATCATTCTTCAAGTTGATTCAGCACTGGTCAGGGCTCTATTTTGAAAGCCCTACCCAGAATTGGAACTCATAATTTAGTCTCTGTTGGATGAAACAAACAAACAAACAAAAATAATTTTTCTGTTTGGGTTAGAAATGGATCTTTTGTGTTTTGTTACTGGCAAAAGTTCCGGTGTTGCCATTGTTAGCGTGGCAACGAGATACAAGGCGATTTACAAAAGTACTGCCTGAGCGAGGCAAGGCTGCCGGGACTCTCAGGGCTGGGTGAGAAACATTACCTAAGAAATAAAGACAGGATGAACAAGAGAGTTCAACTGCCAGATTGTCTGTTGTCGACCGAGGCATCCCCCCGCCCCTGCCCCCTGCCCCCGCCACTCCCTGCCCAGGAACTACACTTCCCAGCATTCCTTACCACTAGGATTCCAGGTCAGATGCTTCAAAGGAAGGGATCTCACCAGGATTTGGAAGGGGAAGAGAAAGAGAAGCCACTCTTCTCCAGCAGTAGCTGGGACAGGACTTGCAAGTCCCAGTTACTATCGAGAATTACTATGAGGCTGCCCAAGATTCCCTCTGCTTCCTGCACTTCCAGATTTCTTGAACAGGCAGTTTCTGCCTGACCTTGGCTCCTAGCCCTCCTCATGGATGTGCCAGCCTCTAATTACCCATGTTAAAATACTTCCTGTTTCACATACCTGGCTGAAACCTGACTGATGCAGGTAATACGTGCCTGGAACCGGGGAAGACAGCAGAGTTGACTAAAGCCAGACCACTTTGAAAATGGGATCTGAAGCTTAGTGTAGGGAGCGTGCCGTTTTATTCATGCATGCAAGCCTCCTTTCAACAAATTTTTACAGGGGGAACCTACAGTATCATAAACTTTCTGGTAGAAACTAGTGATAGAGCTATGTACCCTAATCCAGAGATCTTATAGTGTAATACAATAAGGGAGTGAGAAAAGGAGCTGCAGCTGCCATTTATGGGGAGATTGATAAAGAAAAACAATAGTAATGAATTTAGCAATAATAACAACAACAACAACAACGAAAGGCTAGTTGGGAACCAAGCTATGTAATCTTTCTAACCTTGTAGCTTTGAGGCAATCAAATCAGTTTACTCTCTGAGTGTCCGCTTCCCAGTTCCTGTCTTCTTTCATACATGATTGTTATGAAATTAGAGATAACAAAGGTAAAGTATCCAGCACAGTGGCCAAAGCACAGTAGTCAGCCAGCAAATGGTCCTTGTACCTTTTGTTCCTCGCTAGGTACTAAGCTTCTAAAGGCAGCTGCCAGGTTTTACTGTCTTGGTGTCCCAAGTATTTACTTTGCACAGTGTCTTAGGTTTAAAAGATGTTCAATAACTCATGAATGAATGATGAATGTTGGAATAAATGAATACTTGAATAAACTGTGTGGTACATAATACATGCTTGGTAATTGAGCTGTTCATGTTATAATTGAGTATAATTAGTATCCTGTAAATATGTACAAAGCCCAGTGGGAACTAAGGAGAAGGAAGTCTTGGATGAGTTAGGAAAGGAAAGGAGTATTAAAAGCTGAGACTTGAAGGATGAGGACGACCCAAAGGTCCTATCATTTGGACAAATGATGGCACAATACAACCAGTTGAAAATGTGCCCAGTGTGCTGACACAATCTTCTTACGTGGGCATCTCTGGGACTCTCACTCTGAATGATGGCCAAGGCTTCTCCACTGTGGCCAGGGTGAGCCTTCTGTGACCTGTTGAGTTAACTCTGAGCTCTGTGATTCTATGAGTTCTTGGGTAGGGAAACCCACACATCGCCCAAGAATGCCCCATGAGTGACGCAGGCTCTCATTTCTGCTGAAGGAAATGAATGCAGAAAGAAAATGATAATCTACAGGGAGTAACACCCACACAGTTATCACTCAAATGATCCCAAAAGGCTCTGAATCTGATTGGAGCAGTGCTTCATAAACTTCCTTTCAAGGGGTTTGTCATCTTAGTAATTATGAAAGACTTTTATAGTCTGATTAAATGTGCTCAATCTCTGTTCAATTTTATACTTATTTTTAAACTTTACCCATTGTTTCTTCTTTTCTAATGTTTTTGCCTATGCATTTTTAATTTAGTTTCTCCTTTTGCCTCCTCGCTACCTCCTTCTCCCCATGTCCCCTCCCCCAATGTCAATAACAATGTTCCAGAATCATTTCTGGGTGGCCTCATTCTTTATTCGTGATACATTTTTCCTGATCTTCTTGTGGGAGAGTCTCAGATCAGTGATGGCTGTAGGCCTTGCTACTTTCTCTGCTCATTCAATCATTTAGTCATTTATTCATTCATTCATAAATAGCTACTGAGCAGCTACTATGTGCCCAGCAGTGCTCTGGGCACTGAGAACAGGACAGACAGGTCCATGCTCATGGAATTTAGCTTCTGTTAGGAGAACACAGGTGCCCCCTGGATATATGGTAAAATAAGTAAAGGGAATAAGTAAAATCTGACACTGAGGTCCCTCACTTTCCCTTTTCAACAACTATTTTGTACTGTGTTGCTTCTTTTACTCTGCTCACTGACAAAACTTCTTTCTGCTGGATTTCCCACAGCTGCCTGGTCTTCATTGGAGGCCTCCAGTCAAGCAGACTCACTCTGTGTTTAGACCTAAACCATTTTACTCAAACAAAGTCAATCTATCTTATATCCTAATGCTTCTCAAATTAGGATATGAGCATGGTATAGCAGGAATTTGCAAAACCACTGGAAAAATCCAATGCAACTTCCTGGAACATCAAGTCTGCTGGAGGATAAAGAGGAATATAACAGAGCATAGAATATATAATTTACATGAAAGTTTTAGACAAAACAGAGGGAAAGAGAGACTTGCTTATGGTCAATTGCCTTTTACTGTTCTTCAGTGTTCTGAGAGACAGACAAACGGGAAGAGAAAGGGAAAACAAGGCAGAGACAGGAGTGAGTTGAGGAGTGGGAGGTGCACATTCAGAAGGATGATGTCAGGAAACCCCTGAGAATGGTGCCAGATGCTGCTTCCATAGGGCCCGGGTCTCCAGCTGCTCTCCTGCTGAAAACTCTGCAAAACCTTCCCCTGGCAATCAGGAAGACACCCCTATCCAACCCCCGCCTGGCACCATCTATCCTTGCCCAGCTCTCAAACACCACCCAATACCTTTTTTCTCTTCCTTCCTATGTACAATCATTTGGTTCCTTCTTGAGGGTTTTTGCACTAGCTGCTGCCTTTTCTTGCAATGCTCCCACACTCCACCCTCTCCCATATCTTAACCTTCACAGGGTTAGAAGCTTCTTTCCTTCTTGTCATTGTCTCTTTACTAAATGGCACCTTCTCAGAGAAGTCTTCCTTAACAACATGTGATCCAAGTAGAAGGGGTCTTCCTGTCAATTGTTCCAATGTCCCCGTTTCTATTCTGTGTATAGTACTTCTCACTATTTAAAATGATCTTATTTGTGTATTTGTATGCTTAATGTCTGTCTTGCCCAACCTGGATCACAAGTCCCCTGAAAGCAGAGATCTTGCCTGTCTTATTTCTTGACATATCAATTCTCAAAGGTGTCAGGGATATAGTAGACATGCCATTAATACTTGTTTTGTAGTTGAAGATTGAAATAACACCTTGCATAAGCCTTTTCTGAAAGAAAATGATGGGAGTGGTGTTTTAAGAAGAGGAGAAAGGCCGGGAGTGGTGGCTCACACCTGTAATCCCAACACTTTGGGACGCCAAGGCAGGCGGATCACCTGAGGTCAGGAATTTGAGACCAGCCTGGCCAATGTGGTGAAACTCCGTCTCTACTAAAAATACAAAAATTAGCTGGGCATGGTGGTAGGTGCCTGTAATCCCAGCTACTCGGGAGGCTGAGGTAGGAGAATTGCTTGAACTGGGAGGTGGAGGTTTCAGTGAGCAGAGATCACGCCATTGCACTTCAGACCGGGCAACAAGAGTGAAACTCTATCTCAAAATAAAAAAGGAGAAAAAGTTGTACAAACGAGAGTGGTCTCTCTTTATAGTTTGCCATAGAGCTAGACCAACAGAGCCACTGAAATGGGCAACTGATCATACCCACTAATTCCCAAGAATGGTTTATGTATTCAGCCAGTCAGTTTTTTCATTTAGATTTATTATTCTAGACATTGTGTAAGCACTGAAGACCTAGAGATGAATGCTACGTTATTGATATCTTTGAGAAAGTAGGGAGAGGGTTACTAACAGGATAGAAAGTGCTTTGATGGAGGTGTGTACAAATTATTTTGAGCAGAAGAGACCAACTAAGTCTTATCTAGAAGAATTACAGAAACAGTACTCACATACGATCTGGGTTTTGGAAGGTAAGAAGCAACTTTACAAGCAGAGAGAAAGGGAAAGTTCAGGCTAGGTAGAGGGGCAGCAGCATACACAGTAAGTTGAAGCTGTAAAACGTTCTTCTTTACAATCAGGAAAAAGGTGGTGCCCATATGGTGGGAAGCCAGGGAATCAGAGACAGGTAGAAGGAGATGGGCCTGTGAAGGGCTTTTGCTATCGAACTACACGATTGAGACCATCCTGTGGCCGCTAAGGAGTTAGGGAGATATTTAAGGATAATGGAGGCGGTGCGAAGAATGCATGTCCAGTAGCCACGGCAGAAGACCATAAGGCTACTGCATGGACACAGGCAAGAGATCATCAAGGCAGTGCACTGAGGTGAAGAAAATTATGCCAGAGGTAGGAGTGGCAAGACTCACTTACAAATTAGATGTGTGTGGTGAGGAAGTGAGAGAAACCATGGACAAATAAGGAAATTGTTAACTGTGCATGGCAGGAACAGTAGGAGAGAGACAGGTTTGAAGGGAAGTCTCTCAAATCTTCATACAGTTGAATGCTCAACTCAGTCCAGCAGCCCTGGCATTTTATTGGTTGTTAAAGACCGCTAAGCCTTAGCCAGTGGGAATTTAAAGGCTGAGATAAAAGCATTGTGACAGGCCAGCAGGAGAGGTGTTTTTAAGAAGAGTGTCTGTCCCAGAGTCCTCTCTCCGGTCACCCAAAAAGACTACTACCTTCATTAACGGAACACGGGCCATGCCTGCTGCCAGCCACCACTAACAACCCCCTACATCCCCATTGTCATACATTATAAGTTATTTCAATCCATCTAACATAATGAGACCACTTTGCAATTCCATTACGATTTGCTCCCAAGTTTAAAAGCTATAGCCAAACCACGATGAAGGAAAAGCATTAGGGAAGTGCTGTGCCATCCTTTGGGGTTCCACATGCTTCCTGGGCAGCCAAGCCAACATTTTGAGCATATGGGACTCTTAGAGGGTATTTGCCAATCTCTTTTTCCAAGAGTATTAGTAAATATCTATAGCTCCCTGTTGGATACCAAATGCAGCTGCCACGCTCCGTGTTGGTGCCAGCAAAGTACTTCACATAGACAGACAGCTTTCTGAGGCTGCTTTATTTCTTGTCAGCTTTTCAAACCTCACTCCAACAGAAATCTTTTGTATTTAAGCTAGTGGCCACAAAACCAGAATGTGTCTTCTGGTCAAATGTGCCTTTTATACGTCATGCCACGTTTCTTCTCCCTAATTTTTTTTCTTTTATAAGATGGAAAAAAATCGCAGTGGACTCTTTGAGATACTACTTTCATTATGGCCACAAACTTCCTCACAGGAGCATATCTGTTCACATGGAGCCTCCTTGTGCCCAGAGAAATGCCATTCACAATTCAATAAATGTATCAGCCTCATCGCCTTTGAATACAGGCTTCCTTGGTTTAAATTTTCTGTGAAACCACTGACACATTGTCAGAGTTTGATTAGTTAAATGAACCAATAAATTTCTTCTTTTTTTTCAGCAACACTTTGTGTAGTCCAGTTCTCAGCCTCTCCAGGGTAATGTTTGTACCGTTTTGAAAGAGGAGCCTAGAGCATTCTTCTTTAGCCCCACACCTTCTTCCACCACCATATTGAAACTGAAGGTTATAGGTTTCCAGATCAAAGCTCTGAATTGGCATGAAGCCTAGCTAATTACTCTGCTGGCACTGAGCCCCTTGGGAGATCAGATAGGCCTCCCTCACCTTCAATACAGCTCAGTAATGGGGAATTAAATACTGGATAAGAAACTGAGAGGAATAATTCACTGCAGACAGAGCTGAACAGAAGTATCTGTTGGAGGACAAGGGCCCCTTGGCACCATATCTGAGGCTCACAAATGACAAAGCAGATGTGAAACACTATTGGGGGCAAATGGATTGGGAAAGACCTGGGAGAACTTTCCCATCAGGCTAACCCTCCCTGAGAGATGGTATAACCAGAGAATGGAGAAAATATCCTCCAGCCAGAAAACTAGCAAATCAAAATATGCAAATCTGTGTGTTTGAGTCATAACCTTCCCTTTAAAAAATGATTTTGAAGAGCATCTCTATAACTTGTTTGGCTAGTCCTTAAAGAAAAACCTCAAATATACAATAAAACAAATATCTGCTCACATTTTCTAACAAACAACACATTGTGTTAAGCGCTATGAAGTCTTGAAAAATCAAAAAATTATGGTCCCTGCCCATCAGAGCTTCACAGTCTGTGGAGACAGTCACTCCATGAATGTATGCAGAGGTCTTTAGAAGGAAAAGAGATAGTAAAAATAGGTGAGGAAAGCAGGGATCTAGGTGTTATGGAAGAGGAGAGACTGGACTTGAGCCCTGAATAACAATTTGAACTTCAATTAACAAGGTAGGGAAATGGAAGGAAATTGTCCCTTCTTTACTGAAGGAACAGTAAAAGCAGAAGATATTTGTAAAAGTTCAGGGCATGTTGAAGGAATAGCAAGTAGAGTTGATATATGGAATACATGATATATGGTTGAACCCTGTGGAGGGGTGAAAAATGAGAAATATAAAAGGTCAGCATTAAAGTCTGAGGTTTGAGGGTTTTCTCCTCTGTTCAGTGAAGAACCATTGAATGATGTGGATGAAGGGAGACGTGTGGCCACATCCCAGCTGTAGGATAATAATGGGAAGCAGTGTGCATGTTGGATTGGAGGAGTGAGGTATTAGAGACAGGGGATCTTGTTATGAGGCTACTATAATATTCCAAGCACGAGGCAAGGCAAATCTGATGGTAATGGGAGAGGGGAATGGTGGTATATGTGGTAGGCTAAACAATGGCCCTCCAGAGATGTTCACATTCGAATCTCCAGAACCTGTTACTTTACATGGCAAACAGGACTTTGCAGATGTGATTAAGGACCTTGAGAAGCAAGGGTTACTCTGGATTATCGGGGTGGGTATAATCTAAACACAACAGTCCTTATAGGAGGGAGCCCAAAGGATCAGAGTGAGAAAGAGAGAATGCAAAGATGGAAGCAGAGGTCAGAGAGGAGAGAAGATGTTACCCTGATAGCTTTGAAGATGGAGGAAGGGGCCATGAGCCAAGGAAGGCAAGTGGTCTCTGGAAGCTATGAGGCAAGGAAATTGATTCTCTCCTAGAGGCTCCAGAAGGAACTCAGCCCTGCTGATACCTTGATTTGAGCCCATTGCCTATTTTGGACTGTGACCTTCAGAAATGGAAGATGATAAACTGGGGTATTTTTAAGCTACTAAGTTTGTGGTAATTAGTACAGCAGCAATAGGAAACTAATACAATGTGACACACATTTCCCAGGTAGTACTGATATTACACATCCACTGATTAAATTGGGAGGAGAAGAAGAAGAAAAAATTGCAAGTGGCGGCTGGGCTCGGTGGCTCACGCCTATAATCCCAGCACTTTGGGAGGCTGAGACGGGTGGATCATGAGGTCAGGAGATCGAGACCATCCTGGCTAACACGGTGAAACCCCATCTCTACTAAAAATACAAAAAAATTAGCCGGGCGTAGTGGCGGGCCCCTGTAGTCCCAGCTACTCGGGAGGCTGAGGCAGGAGAATGGCATGAACCTGGGAGGTGGAGCTTGCAGTGAGCCGAGATTGCACCACTGCACTCCAGCCTGGGTGACAGAGCGAGACTCCATCTCAAAAAAAAAAAAAAAAAATTGCAAGTGACTTAGTGAAATCATTGATAAATTAATTCACCATTAACAGAAACATTGGGCAGAAGAGAGCGTGTTGAAAGAGGATAAAATTCAAAGGGGAAGAAGACAGATAAAACAAGGGAGTTAGAATAGGACCTTTGAGAAGGGGACATCAGTCCTTTCGATGTCCTTTAGAATGAGGTTGACAGATGTCTCAAAGAAGGGGAGGTAAGGGAACATTATAATGTCCTGGATGTCACTCTATGCCTTACTATAATAGGCAATTCACATTATTCATCTTATTAAAGAGCTTATAATTAGGCACTTCTGGATCTTATAAAACTAATGCCAGGACCATTCACAGCTTGATTTTCGGTAGGTTTCTCTGCATACCATGTGTCCCTGTGCTAGAAGACCTGTTCTGCTTTATATTAACCCTGTTATATGTATTACTTAGAGTTTAATTTCCCCTTGGTTGTGAGTGAGTCAAGCTCACCGGAAAGAACTCACGACAATCACTTGGTAGTTCTATTTAAATTCATCTTCTCTCCAAACTCTCCACTATGCCAGGTCCAGCTCTCCTGACACCTGTTTCCTCTTACTTGGATGTTCCCATAGGAATTTTCAATATCTCTCCCTTTCATTAGGTACAGCAGCATCCCAACTCTGAGGCCTGGGCATCAATTGGCACTCAGGACTGTGGAATCTCTGCTTCATTTCCAATAGCTTTCCCAAGAACTTCCCAAACAAAGACATTCTCGTCTTCTAATGAAGTATAAGAAAATAGCGTTTACTTCATAGTGTTACACATGTATTTGTAATACATGACTTCAAATTTTTGTGCAACAAGGTAACATGCAAATAAATAAACACTGTCTTGCCTTGACAAGTCAGTGCCCAGAACTTTCAAGTGTCTCTTAGAGCAAAAATTACTTGCCCAGTGATCAGAAAATATTCAACCCTTTCCTTTCTCTTCAGTTGGGAATGCAATTAAGCAAACTTTAGAAACAACACACCATTCCAAAATTGAAGATAATAGGTCATTTGTTCATATCTTTGAAAAACCTTCCTTCCAAATTGTACCCGACTGTCTACACTGGCTTAGCAACGGTCTTCCTTGTGGTGGACTAGCTGGGAACAGCTGCCTTATCCAACTGGCATGCTAAGCACAATGACAAGAGCTTGGGGGCTATTTGGGAACCTATGAAAATGATAGACACTTGAGAAAAAGTTATTGCTTCTAAAATAGAAAAAAAAAGACTGAAATTCAAAATTAATAAAGTTTTAATTAAATGACTATATTACACTCTTCAGATTTACCAACCATTAAATTTGATACTGATAAAATTTCACTACAACTTGAAAACAATCAGCATACGTTTTCTCACACAGGGAGAATTTTGAATGCACAGTGATTTCAGAGAAGTCACAGCAAATCGTAAAATAAATGAGTTATTTGATGTCAAATAATTTTGAAAGTCAGTTATAAAAATCTTGTCACTTTACAAGAACATTTATATTTCATTTTGGATGTGGGTATATATTAATATTTGATGTTGTGTGGCATAGAAACTCCAAAATACCATTTCTAGTGGTTTATGAAGACTAAAATGGCCCTGACTGAAGGTATTCTATGAAAGATCCTCTCTACTTCATCCTCTCTGCTAGTGATGTTTCTAAGCATCGCACCCCATTCATTCGCTCACTCAGACTTGCCGATGCCTTATTGAAAACTCTTGAATCTTTCGCTTGCCCTCTGCCTGCTCCTAAGAATATATCTCTTCATTCATTTATTCAGCCTTGCTCTGATCTTCTGAGGCATCTTGAACTCTTTTTTGAAAGTGCCTGCGATATGTAACAGGCTGTACTCTGGACTCTTCAAAAGAACTTGACAAAGGCATTGTGGTTGCTGTAGAGTTCCAGAACTATTCTCCTGTTATCTTCTCTCTCAAGCTATAGATGCAGTCTGTACGTAGTGACACAAAGGTAAATTGTCGTTTATAATCTGAACAGAATCTACCATATTCCACTATCATCAGCACCAGCAGAACTTCTCAAGGAGGAATTCATTTCTAGCCCTGAGCTTCCATTGAGTGGCTCCATGCTCCAAATCCCCCGTCCTTTTGGAATCCTGTGGCATCTCTCTATGCCAATTCCCTATTCTGTGTGGCTTTCTAAGTCTCTCCACTCTTCCTGGGTTCCAACAGAGTGGCCCAACCAGAGTGGGGAAGCCAGACTCTTTCTACATGTATAGCTGTGCGCCAAGTGGTTCTTGAACTAACGGCCCCAGTTCCCTAGAAAAAAGGCAGGCTTCAGGCAACACCAAAATAACCTATCTCCTATATTTAGAAAAATCCTGAGAAGACTACAACTTTCCACAAGAAACTCTGAGGAAAACTCCTGCCCTTTAAACAGAGGGAGAAAAAGAGAGATGCCCAGGATTCAGAAAGACTACACCCTCACTCCACCATTTAGCTTTGGATACTACAATCACCAAATTCTCCTAAATATATTGAAACTTTCTTTTGTCTAAAAGCACACAGAGGAGCAGAATGTATAGTTTGTAAATGGACCCATTTAGTGCAGTTTAGGCTTTTGAACAATCCCTCACATCCTAGGGCCTCCACAAGTAAGTAAAGCACTAAGTATATTACTTGCTCCCATTCGGGACATCCTGGAACCCAAAAATGCATTTCATTTGGGATTTATTGGTAAGCTTTGCAGCCTCCCTGAATCAGCCTTAGTTTTGTTGCTGCTTTTATTCTGCTGGCTTGCTGGCCTCAAGCACTTGAGAGAGGGAAGGTTAAGTCACAGCATCACAGCAGCCTGGGCATTTGGCTTTCTAGCCTAGTCACTCATTTGCACCGGTTTCTATAAGGTGGCTGGGAAGTCTTCTTATAACTCCATCTAATTTCTCTTCCTTCCCAGATTCTCAACATCAAAAACAACAGAGCCTTTCCCCTTCTAAATCAATCTTCATTTTCATAACCTGCGCTACATTCCTGAGGTGGTTAGAAATGTCTGTTTCTATCAGAGGTTTAATATTACAGTTGAGGGCTTGTCAGGTTGTTAAAATGTAGAGCGTTTGTTCACTAATTCAGCTGGGGAACCCTTGCCATCTGGACTGAGGAGACAGTCGCCTTCGGACTCCTGGACTAGCATCGCGGGTCTTTCCGTCTGTGAAGGGATTTGAATTAGCAGGCCTCGTGCGTAGTCATTTCTGTGCAGAATTCCTACTCTAGAGATATTAAACTGATGTGGGATGGAAGAAAGAGTCGCTCTCCTAGTCTTTCCTTCTCCTCCCTTTGGTCTCCACCTCGCATACTGGGGAAAGAAAAAACGGGAAAGGAGGCCGCCATGTTGATCTCCTAGGGCTGGCCAACTGCACAGAGAAACATCAAACAGCTGTTACACGTGACTCACTCATTTAAAGGCAGTAATTTATAAATTAGGTAAAAATATATGTGTGAAGAAAGGGAGTGGTATACTATGGAACATTTTATCATGAATGAGGCAATTATCAGCACCTCTAGAAATGAACTCCAGTGTTCTTCGCTTATATGGCAAGACTGCTGAAGCAACCACTGCCTCCCGGTTGCATGATCTTGGCGAACCACAGGAGAAGTAATTACTTAGGGTACTTAGGGGTCTCATTCTTCCACCACTATTGATATGGACGCTTGTATCAAGCTTGAGGAATGTTTTCATGAGCATTCTATATTCTTTATAGTCTCATCTCTTCTTTAAACATTTGAAAGCCTATGCACCCACTTTGTGCAGGCAATCTATTCATCCCTATAAGGCTTTTCAGAGTGAGAGTAGTATAAGTGAGTGGATAATACGAAATATGCCACTAATTTTATGCAGTGTTATATTTAGAAATATAGGCAGACTCTCCAAATTATAGTAATTTGCATTAAAATGTGAAATGGGTCTTTGTTTAAAGAGTTTTTGTGCTCTTTTCACAGAAAATCTTTAGCGCTTATTTAAATAGTTAAATTGCAAAACTTTTAGAGATTCCTCCTAATATCACCAAAAGATTTTAACAACATCTCAAAGCATCCTAAAACCCTCACCAAACTGTTAATGTAGTGCCCAAGGCCTAAGCCAATAGTGTGCTTTTTAACTCATTTTGTAAATTCTGATATTATAGACTAAAAAGAAAAGAAGATGCATTTAGAACTTGAATTACACAACAAAACAATTGATGTTTTCAACTTGTGAATTTCATAATAAAGAAATTCTTATGGGAAAATAAAAATACAGCATTGTGGGAGGTGTTGTAAAAGAAATTTTAGCTTTATACCCAAAGTTTGGAAATAACATCTTTCTAAAATCATAAGTGCAGAAATAACATGTTATAAAGGAAGAGAAAAAATAGTAGAATTTATTTGGGATGTTTTTCTCCCAGTGGTGGAGCAGAAACAAAATATCTACATTAAAAGCAAGCTGGTCCTAGCCAGTCGTGCCTCCAGCCCCAGAGGCCTTCAGGCTCAGCGATTCCAGAGGACTTAGTAGATTTTCCCACTGGCTTGCTGAATCTAACACTAGCAGGAGTATCCTTCAGCTTGCATAACTCCCATTTAAATGCATATCCTATTACAATGGAACAGCAAGTTTCTACATCTTGACCAGGCTGGCATTTTGTTCCTAAGAAAAACAGAACAAAACAGTTTTTACAAAGGGGCCACTGATGTTAAACTGACTCTGGCTAAAACCACAAGCAGCTTGTTAGGAACCAAGCAGATGATTTGCCTGGGTTTCTTGAGCGTGTGTCAGCACCAATCTGTAAAGGACTTGGGGCCAAAATGAAGCAGGGATGAATGTCAGCCCCTTGTCCATGACACCTTATACAAAAGAGGAGCCCCTGTATCAACCTTTGCTGTTGCCTTGAGAAAAATTAAATTGCTCTGAAGAATTCTTTCAAAATTAGTCTTCAAATTTTCAGGCTCATTGCAAACATTGAATAACATTTTCTGTAGCATTTGTTTTTTGCTATTTGCCAAGCATTCAGGTTGAACTAGCATTTATTGAGCACTGTTATGTGCTAGCAGCTTCGCAAATATTATCTTGTGTCATCAGCAAATAAAACTATAAAATAGGTACTCATATTCCTGCTGTGTAGATGAAATATAGAATTTCAAAAAGATTAAATGACCTGCCCAAAGTTCACTACCAGTAAATGATGGGAGCAGGGTGGATCCCTTGTCCTTAAGGTCAAGTCTTATGTCCTTTCATCTACAGCCCCACTAACTACCTCTAGAAATCAGTGTACCAGAACATATTAAGCTGCATCAGCAATATTTGAGTCCCAACAGTCCTGCAGGCTGTAAAATGTCTTGAATTTTTACAAGATTTTTTTTCCCCAGAGCTTCCATGGATCTCTTGTGCTGTCACGGAAAACATGAAAACCTCAGATTAGAATTCCGGCTGTGGCACTAGCCATCCATGGGACCTTGCACAAGTACTTATCTTTTATGTACTTCAGTTCAGTCACCTGCAAATTGAGCATAATGATTGTGACTCGATGGGATTCTCAATTCTCTTCACCTGTCTGTTCTTTTCCATTCTGTACATATCCATGTTAGGCTGTGTAAGGCAGCAAATATTACTCAGAAAGAGATTTGTTTGATTTGTTCTTAAGAAAGCAAGGATCCCTCTTATTATAACAAATCATCTGGGAAAATATTATGAGACAATACAGAAATTTGGGCAGTACCTTCATTTTTAATAATATGAAAAGAATTATAGTTAAAATTTTTAGTATGTGATGGATTGCATCAGTGTCAATTTCCTTGTTGTGATATTGGACCACAGTTAAGCAAAATGCTCCCACTAGGAAAAACTGGGAAAAAGATATATAGAATCTCTTTGCATTATTTATTACAACTATAATACATTTGAATTTACAATTATATCAATATAAAAGTTTTTTCTAACTTAGATGTGAATATTTTAGATGCGTTATTTTGGTTATGCTAAAAAGCTATCTTTTAGAGATTAACAGTAAGAAATTTAGTATGAAATAAATAATTTTAGAAACATATATTTGACAAAAAAATACAGTTTAAATGCTGTTTTCACATGATACCAAAATAAGATCAGATTTTCAAAAGAGGATTTAAAGAAATCATCAGTATAAATGTCTATTAAACTACTGAACCCTGTACCATAATCCTAAAAATAATTCATCTTTGATCTGTGTTCCCATTTTTGTGAATCAATTATAAGCAAACCATTATTACATATATACACATATATATTTATGAGAGATGTACATAATACAAATATAGAATCAATCTATAAGCACTTGCAAGTGTGTCAAAATGAAAAGAAAAATAAGTGGTATGAAAATAAAAACATATCCAAAATCTTATTGGTAGTACAATTAGAAATGTTGAAAGGTGGGCATATAAAAGTATTTCAACAACTTATTGCAAAGAATTCAGGGAAAATGAAAGAATTCAGGGAAAATGAAACGAGACTTGCAGGCTCAGTCATGAAGTAATGCTGACCCTTCGGTCCTAAGAGAAAGAAAACAAAAAAAGTTTAAAGACCAGGCTTGAACTAAATGCTTTCTCAGTCCTTTCATGTAAAATATTTTTTATTACATGGAATTTCATTTACATAAAATTATCCTCATTTCATCCTCACAACACCATAAGGTAAATACTATTAGAGCTACACCCATTTCAAAGATGAAGAAACTGAGGCATCAAGAGGAGAATCAGCTGGCCCAACATTACAAAGATAGTAAGTGATCGAGCCAGGATTCAAATCCAGGCAGTCTGATTTCAGAACCTGCACTACCAGTCAAGGCAGCCAATATAGGGAAAGGTTTGCTTGTTTTGTAAACACTCCTCTCTTGTATTTGAAAGACCTAAAGCCTCCTCCTACAATGCACACAAGGATGTTGCACTGTAATTTAAACTAGAATCCATTTATCAAATGAAGTAGAAATTTCCAACGGGAAGATGAAGCACACATACAGTTAAGGACCTGTGTCTCCCAAATCAATAAGAATTGATTGAAAAATAAGCAATTGCCCTTTATCTGTTACAGTCAACTGCCATCCCTCTTTTTCTAAATGGTAATAAGAAATGTAGATTGAGCTCAGTGGTTTCTCAGAAAATAGACACAATTCCAATATGGATTGGGATGATGAAAATTCGGGCAACCTACTTTATTTGAATGCTGAGTGTCTCTAAGTTTCCACTGCAGAGAAAGTTAGATAAAGCCTTTCCAGAGGGAGGGAGAGAAAAATTCCTAACTTCTAACATTCACTCACCCCATTTCCTCTGCCTGGATCCTAAACAGGAGGGTGAAGTAGGTTAAGTCTGCATCCAAAAACGGTAGAGAACTAAGACTAAGTCCTCTATCTTTTCTGCAGTGCCTCACATGGGGCCCTGACCATTTATGTGTTGTAGGAATACTTGGTTTTGCTATATTTCTTGTTCCAGAGCCCTCCTTTTTTAGGAGGCTATAGGAGAAATCATTCCTTACTCAGGTAGAAAGTTCCCCAGTTGGATATTCTCTCCTCCTTCCCGTCATTAAAAACCTGCTCACAGGAAATTTTCTGATTGAGCCATTTATCCTAGACTATAACCAACCAATCACCTTTATTATTGCCTTGTTCACAGTGTTTACACTTTTCAGTCATTCATCAGTCAACAAATCTTTATTGAGTATATACTCTATGCTAGGCTCTGTTATGTGTACAGACTGGAATTTAGACCAAACAACAAATCCATACTTGTGGTATTTTGTTTTCAGTGATTTAGTCAAGATTTTCAGTAGGAAATATCCAAAATATATTGAGCTAACTTGAATAAATAATAATATAATTTATTAGAGAATGTATTATTATATAGAAAAAAATGTTATGAAACCTGAGAAAGGAAATGCAACCAAGGCCTTGGAGAGTCCAGAATGAGGAAACCATCAAAAATAGGCAGCTATTTTTTCCATTCTCCCTCTTTAGGACAGGCTATCCTGCCCCTTGTTTCTGTCCCCCTAAGTCTGCATTCTTCATTTGGCAAATTGGCTTTCTCTATTTCTCCATGCCTACGTTTGTCCATAGCTCCAGAAGTTTAGGTTCTTAGAAAAAATAATCTGCTTTCTCCAAATGGGTTAGGTGTATACACCACCCAATAAGCAGGGTCAGGGGAGTGGAATCATTGGTACAAACAGGGCCACAAGGTCTCACATGGGTGAGGCTGGCGGCAAGCAAGCTGTGAGAGAAGGAGGTATGGCTCACATCTGTGATGTATATTCAGGGAGCAAAACCCTTTCTAGGGTCCACAGAAAGACTTGGACGAGAAGATTCATAGCAGCTTTACTCATAATAGGCAACAATTAGAAATGTCCTGGTATTCACCAATTGGAAAATGGATAAACAGTGTTATGTCTGTGCAATGGAATTTTATTCAATAATTAAAGGGAATGAACTACTGAGAATAACAATGTGATGAATCTTGAAAACATGTTGAGTGAAAGGAACCCTACAAAAGAGTATCTAATTTATGATTCTACTTATATCAACTTCTAGTAGAGAGAAATCTAGTCCACAGGGAGGTGGGCACAGTGGTTACTTGGAAAGAAAGAAGAATTAGGGAATTTCTTTTTTTTTTTTTTCTTAACCTGCACAGGGGTACCTGTGCAAGTTTGCTATATGTGTAAACCGCATGTCACGGCAGTTTGGTGTACAGATTATTTCATCGTCTAGGTAATATGCATAGTACCTAATAGGTATTTTTTAGCCATTGTGGAAAGCCACGTGGAGATTCCTCAAAGAAGAGGAAACAGAATTACCATTTGACCCAACAATTCCATCATTGCGTATATACCCAAAAGAATATAAATCTCTCTACTATAAAGATGTATTAGGGAACTTCCTAGGGTGATGATGATAATGTTGTATATCATTAGAGGGATTTGCTTTATACAGGTATATGCATTTATCCAAACTCCTTTAATGGCACACTTAAGATTTGTTCATTTCATATTATTTAATTGTACCTCAAAAACGAACTATAAACAAATATTGAACTCTAGATAATGATATGCAAGCTGAAGTGTTTTGGGGTGTAGTGTACGTATGTCGGCAGCATACTTTGTCATATCAACAAAGGATAAGATGATTGATGGTTAGATAGCTATATTATAAAGGAAATACAGAAAAAATGCAAATTGTAGAATCCATATGAGTATCTACTGTATAATTCTTTCAACATTTTGTATAATAGTAAACTTGGCAGAAAAAGCTAAGAGATTTCCAATTTAAAATATTATCCAAAACAGGAGACAACTGTAAAGGGCTCTCAATGTTCAAACCTGGGTCAATTTGAGTCACAAAATATTTAATGGTTATAAATGAATATTCATGAGTATATACTGACATAAATAAAGTTTCATAATTAAAGAGAGGAGAAGTGCAAGCTCTTGCTACAGCAAAATACCAATGAACAACAGTAGGTACGGTGATGGAAATAAAAAATAACCAATTTAGTAAACACCACAGTAATAGTTGTGAACAAGAATAATCAACAGGTATTAAAATTGGTGTCAGTACCATCATCAATGAATGATAAAATTAATGGGCAAAAATGGGAAACAGGATCAAAGAGAACAGGAGAAAGAAAAATTATTATCAATCCCTTACACAGCCTACTCCAACAGTTCACCAAAATGCCCAAGAAAAAAATAGATAGAAACAGCACACTGAAAACTAAGGCTGACATCCTCCCTAAAGGCTTGTTCCGAAGACTGAATGTGATGATGCATGCGAGGTGTTTGCCTTAATGTCTGACCAATGGTAATAGAGAAAGCAGTAGTACTCATAATAATCATAATTAAAAAAAAAAAAAAGCTAACATGCAGTGCTTACCATGCAGGAGACACCAGACATGGATTATCATGTTTAGTTATGATAACAACTCTATGGAGAAAGGTACACGCCATAAATGCCAACATTCAAAAATGCTAATGAATTTCCAGCAACTGAGAAAAAAAATTAATGGAGGCAGGGAACATGACTTTCTTGTTTAGATATGTGTTACCAGGATGAAGTACAGTGCCTTGCACATAACAATGATCCAATATATATATATACATTTGTTGAATCAACTAATTAATACGCAAAGTAAAAAAAAAAAGTACTCTCCCCATCCTTTGCATCATGGCTAAGCAGTTCTGCTCACCCTTCAAAATATAGGGGGATAATTTTCACCCTCCCACAATTGACTGGCAATCTGTATTAATCTTTTAAAGAATGTAGTCATCTCTGTGCTCTTAGCACTTTGCTTTACTCTTTGCCTCATTTTTTTTAATATCTACCCAGAAACCACTGGTCTCATAAAACAACAGCTAGGGAAACATGGAGGAGAATAATGCCATATTGCTCTGTGGGAAGTATAGCCACCCAAAGTAAATTGTTGTGGATAGAAATAGGAAGAAATCTGGATGCAGTTCATCTTAAGGAAGTCTATTTTGTATACACCATATTACCTGGAATCTCAAGAAACTGAGCAGTGATCCAGAACAGGAGAGCATTTCACTTTTTTCAACAGAGCAACACTAGATTAGAGCATGCTCAGCTTTAGAATTTAAGCTGGAATTCTACAGGTATTTCCATCTGTGGATGTAGAAAGGGGTCTCAATCAGTGCCCAAGGAAGGCAGAAGTAAATCAAAGTAATTTCTAATGGACTGAAGGCTGGTTAACTGTGTGGATCAAACACACCACACTTGAGGATGTGTAAGGAGAGGAAAGACAAAATTGGGCCTATTCAAAACAAAAAGTCCTGAAAAATAAGGAAAAGGTAATTTCATACGAAACAAATTTCCGAAAATGATTCACTATAGGAACCAGAAGAAACTGCTGCAAAGCTTTTGGCGATGTAATGTAGTCAGGCTTCAGAAGAGATTTGAATTGCAAATCCTCAAAACCAAAGCAGTTGGTCTCTGCCTCTCTCTCTATGCAGCAGCATGTACTTCTTTCCACTTTTCTTTTTATACCTACTTTATTTTCTTTTTCCCTTGTTACTTTCTGCTCTATGAAACTTGGGCATATAATGAAAAGGCACCAATGTGCTGAAATGTAATTATAGTAGATGAAATGCATAGATTACAAGCTAAGATCAAATGTTATGTAAGAAAGTGTTGCATGTAAACTCACTTTAGACCAGAAAAATTTTTAATGTTGATGATAAAGAGAATGGCATTGCAGATAATAAAAAAAATCAAGGTAGAAGAAAAACATAAGGAACACTCTAAAGTGATAGGGTGTAAAAGAGAAGAAAATCTTTGAAAGAACATGACAGATAAGGAAATAAGACAATGGAGATCAAACCTATTAATTATGTATGTTCCCAAGGTGAAAAAAGTGAATGACTGGAATAGAAGCAGAAATAATAGATGAAGAATGTGTTCCATCACTAACCATCATTGAAAAAATGGTTGAATATACTTATCAAAAGTGTCAAGATCGTAAGACACTGTCACAAACTGGAGGATATTAAGAGAGCATGAAAATTAAAGGCATTGGATACTGAAAGAGGAAAAAAAGTGCAAAAACTGATGAAATCCAAATAAAGAGTACAGTTAGTTAATAATACTGCATTAATGATAACTTTTTAATTTTGACAAATATATCATGGTTGTATAAGATGTTAACATTAGGTAAATTTGAGTAAAGAGGATATAGGACCTCTCTGAACTACTTTTGCAATGCTTCTGTAAATCTAATTTTATTTCAAAATAAACTTTGGGCTTTTTTTGAGTTTGCCCAGGCTGGAGTGCAGTGTGGTGCAATCATAGCTCACTGAACTCTTGGGCTCAAGCCATCCTCCTGCCTCAGCCTACTGGATAGTTGGGACTACAGGAGTGCACCACCACATTTGGCTGATTTTTCTTACGTTTAGTGGAGATGAGGTCTTGCTATGTTGCCAAGTTGGTACTAAAAATAAATTTTTTTAAATAACTGAGTTATCAAATAAAAGGGGTTGTCTTCGGCAGCTCTGCCCCTGTGGCTTTGCAATGTACAGCCTCCCTCTCAGCTGCTTTCACAGGCTGGTATTGAGCATTTGTGGCTTTTCCAAGCACATGGTGTAAGCTGTTGGTGGATCTACCATTCTGGGCTCTGGAGGACAGTGGCCCTCTTCTCACATCTCCACTAGGTGGTGCCCCAGTAGGGACTCTGTGTGGAGGCTCTGACCCCATATTTCCCTTCTGCGTTCCCCTAACAGAGGTTCTCGATGAGGGCCCCACCTCTGCAGCAAATTTCTGCCTGGGCATCCAGCCGCTTTCTATACATCTTCTGAAATCTAGGCAGAGGTTCTCAAACCTCAATTCTTGACTTCTGTGCACCCAAAGGCTCAACACCACATGGGAACTGCCAAAGCATGGGGCTTGCACCCTCTGAAGCCACAGTTGAGCTCTACATTGGCCCCTTTCAGCCATAGTTGGAGTGGCTGGGATGCTGAGCACCAAGTGCCTAGACTGTACACAGCAGAGGACCCTGGGCCCAGCCCATGAAACCACTTTTTCCTCCTGACCTCTGGGCCTGTGATGGAAGGGGCTTCCATGAAGACCTCTGACATGCCCTGGAGACATTTTCTTCATTGTCTTGGGAACTAACATTTGGCTCTTCATTACTTATGCAAATATGTGTAGCTGGCTTGAATTTCATTTCTATTGCATTGTCAGGCTGCAAATTTTCTGAACTTTATGCTCTGCTTCCCTTATAAAACTGAATGCCTTTAAAAGCACCCAAGTCACATCTTGAATGCTTTGCTGCTTAGAAATTTCATCCACCAGATACCCTAAATCATCTCTCTCAAGTTCAAAGTTCCACAAATCTCTAGGACAGAGCCAGGATGCAGCCAGTCTTTCTGCTAAAACATAACAAGTTTGCTCCAGTTCCCAAAAAGTTCCTCATCTCCATTGGAGACCATCTCAGCCTGGACCTTATTGTTCATATCACTATCAGCATTTCTGTCAAAGCTATTCAACAAGTCTCTAGGAAGTTCCAAACTTTCCCACATTTTCCTGTCTTCTTCTGAGCTCTCCAAACTGTTCCAACCTCTGCCCATTACCCAGTTCCAAAGACGCTTCCATATTTTGGGGTATCTTTTCAGCAACACCCCATTCTACTGTTACCAATTTACTGTATTAGTCCATTTTCACACTGCTGATAAAGACATACTCGAGACTGCGCAATTTACAAAAGAAAGAGGTTTAATTGGACTTACAGTTCCACACGACTGGGGAAGCCTTATAATTATGGCAGAAGGTAAGGAGGAGCAAGTCATGTCTTACATGGATGGCAGCAGGCAAAGAGAGAGAGCTTGTGCAGAGAAATTCCTGCTTTTAAAACCATCAAATCTCATGAGACCCACTCTCCTTCATGAGAACAACACAGGAAAGACCCACCCCCATGATTTGATCATCTACAACTGGATCCCTCCCACAACACATGGGAATCATGGGAGCCACAAGGTAAGATTTGGGTGGGAAGACAAGGCCAAATCACATCACAAATATTAATTTTGGGGGGAAAAATAAAATAAAATGTAAATAAAAATAAATAAAATATAATAAATAATGAATGTAATAAATAATAAAATATATATTTTATAATAAATATTAAAATAGAGATTAAGAAAATTTTTAAAATACTGTATAATTATAAAAATTAAAACATCTTGATAGAATGTTTGGGTTTATGGGAAAATAATATATTATTTAAAATGATTCCATTAAAAAGTATAAAATATGAAAAGACTCACAGGGAAATTAAATAAAAGTTTATCTAAAAATTACCTTTAAAAGTAGCTTACAAATTATATAGACTTTCAAAAACCACAGTATTCTTGTGCTACAAAAGCTACTGAATTTTTTCATAAGCTAACAAACCCTAAGGCCAAAATTAGACATAAAGAGCACACACACACATAAAATCTCATTTATTAATATGAATATTTCAAACTGAATTCATTAATACAAAAGAATTAGCTACCATGACTAAGTAGGGTTTATCCCAAGAATTCAGGCCTAGGATTGGGAAATCTCTTAATATAATTATTCAAAAAATAGGCCTAATAAGAAAAAAGATAAATAATTTAATCATTCAGCTGTTTCAAAGGCATTCAACAGCATTCACTATCTATTCCTCATTTAATTTTTATAAACTATAGAAAATTAAAAATGAAATTTTTCAACATTATAAACTTGTAGAGACAATTCAATAGTATAAGAAGCAGACAAAGAGAGTTGACTATTGGAGAGAAATTTTTATCATTAATAAAATCATATGTATGTATTCATTCAGAAAGCCCAGTAAATATACTCTACAATTCTTGGGATTGATAAAGCACATAAAGTGATCAGATGTAAGGTAAATATACATGGCTCAATTGTTTTTCAAACAAAATATCAACAATAACACATCAATAACACATACACACATAATTTTGGAAAAGGTTTAATTAGAAACTTGGGGTTTTAATGTGAAGAAAATATTAAATTTTCTTGAGAAATATGAAAACTACTTGTGTAGCCAGCAGACTGGGTATTGAGAAAGTTTTAATTCTTATTTCTATTAGTTGGGCTCTTTTCATCTAAGTCTAGTCACACTATGGTGACACATAGCAGATAGTAAGTACATAGTACAGACCTTAAGGAGGTATCATGACTAAGGGAGGATATTTTATGCCCATGGTCACGGAAAGGTAAATGCTCTCTGAGATTTAAACTACAAACTTGACCACCAATACCATTCTTCTGAAACTGCAGAGCACAGCAATTTGCCAAGGACTGTGCAGGAAAATGTAGTACATTGTTTCTAGAGTACAAGTATTTATTCATTATTTTGAAACATTATTATTAGTACAGTGGACTATAGAGAGCTGTCCTTGTTTAAGAAATACCATACTAAACCACTGATTTTAACAGTTGGGCATTCAGGAAGTGATATGGACACAGATGGGGAAAAGGAGAGAGCTAGACTGTTCCAAGACTCAGAATGTTCCTACTGACTCAAAAAATTAGTCATTAGGAAAAATCGAAGAAGTAGCATGATACGGCAGTTTGAGTCCATGGGGGGCGGAAAATGTCCCATGAGAAATTTGATTCAACATGATAAGATTCTGAAGCATATTTAGGACACAAATGTCTAACATTCCATTCCAAAGGCTTTGCTATATAATGCTGTGTGTTAAACACCATGCCTCCTGCCCTCCCATCTACTCCCAACACTCTTACCCCATCATCACCCTAAACTTTCAGTAAAACCCCACTACAAAGAAACATTTTGGGTGAGCAAAGTGATGAAAATCAAGAAGGTCTTTGCTCCACATGCATATCAGGGTAGAGCAGAGGGATTCTCTCAGAAACGGAAAAATCCTTCAGAAAAAAATAAAATCAAAAATAAATTAGAACCACTATTAAATAGAAAAATATAAGCCTCCCAGCATCATATAATTCTTGAGGCAACCTTACTTAGACTTCTGTATGGTCCAGGGAAACTTACTCAATTTCGTACAAACCTCAGTGGACAAGGGTTCAAGAATTGATAGGAGGCTGCATTCTTCTAAGGACAAAGGTCTAAGGTTTTAGAATTATGAAGAGTAAAGCATGAAATTCAAACAAATTATGAACTTCTCATATATTCCTTTAGGTCTTCTCATCATATCCACAGAGGAAAGTTAACTTCCTTTTCCTATTAAGTTTGGTAGACATTAATGTGATATCCCAAAATACATCACTAGAGCTATTTGTACAAAATCACACAACAGAATGACTGAATGTCCAGAGCAAGATGTGCTTGCAACTTGTCTGAATATCTTAATATATTCTGGAAGCCATTTGGTCAATTTGGTTTTCAGAAAAACAGGTAAATCAAGCAGATTGTGTCTAGGACTTCTTAGAGCTCTAAGAGGACTAGTGAAAGAGTAGCAGTACGCATGTCCCTTAAGGAAAGCTATCTTCAAATGAAGGTGAGTGCATCACACCAACCTATAGCCAATATTCCTCAAATTAAACTAATGCCTCTTATTCTGGGGCCACACTCCCTAAGCAACTTTCTGGTGTAAGCTGACGGTATTTTGGTTTTTATAGCAGTTTGCTTACTGTAAAAGAAACTGCTATCTACTGATATGAGAATAATATTTCTACCTGTTGTATTTCTCACTGTGCACTAATAAATTTGCATTCAGACTTATTTAACAGTCTCCTGTGTATTCACACCATCCCTGAAAGACTGACCTCCACTCAGTGCAATAAAAAAGTTAAATTTCTAGGCCTAGAAAACTAAGTGTCAAAATGAAATTAATCATGATTAGATGTCTCTTTGTTTTCTTACTTGTAAATGACACATCCCATTGCCACAGGCATTCCTTCAAATATTTTAAAAGGACTCTATTAGCATAACCCTTGGTTTGAAGGGTTAATAAAGGAAAATGTGACAATTATGGGAAATAGCAAGAGTGGCATTTGGAACAACTTTCTTTCTTCTTTCTATCACAAACTCAAAAAGTTAATCTTGACTATGAATCTTTGTTAGTATCTCTCACCAATTCCCCATTTCTCTTGGATTTTTCTTGATCTAGAGCAGCAGTTCTCAAAGTGTGGCCCGCAGACCTTCAAGATCAGCATCATCTTGGAAATTGTTAGAAACACAAATTCTTGGGCCCTACCCAAGACATACTGAATCCAGTACTCTGGAGACAGGGCCCAGCAGTCTGTGTTTTCACTAGAGTGTGTGAAGTTGTGATGGCCTTTGAATTTTTTCATTAACTTTACTAATTGAAAGTGGCAAGAATACCACTGTCTCCACAATATCAGAGTGAACTTACCCTCCCTGAGGTATTTTGCAAGCGTAGGGTCATTAATTTAAACTGATTTGTCTCTTAATGTCATTTGTCACCATTAGCAAACCAAGTTGTGTGCCCCAATGGGAGACAAAAAATCAATCACCACTGTTTGCTCTTAAGCCAAGTAAGCATCGTAATAAACTATAATCTAGACACCTAACTGATTCCTGGGGCTCAACAACTTATCAAAATCTAGCTAAAGATGAAAATGAGGGGTTCTAGTTTTGAGGGATTGAGAAGTATAATAAAAAGGCCACTGGACAAAAGTCCAGAGAACTGGACGAATTTTACCTTATCTCTGTTGACTTCAGTGCCCTCAGTTAACATTAAAAATTGAACAGAAAATTAGTCTGAAATTAACATTAAAAAAAAAAATCAAGCACAGCCTCTTGGTTCCTAAGTAACTTTTAACTCATGATTTCTGCCAAATGCACTTTAAATGAGTGATTCAATGACTGAGCTGTTATGTGGTGCTGATGAATATCAGAGACAGTAGAATGAAGAAACACTGTGCTAGGAAGTGTAGATCTAGCTTTCCTCTATACACTTCATTAAAGTTTTGTGACCAGGAACAAGTGTCAACTTCCATGGGCTTTAGGCTTCTCATATTTACGCCCAGAATTCTTTCAGTTGTAAACAAACAGAAACCTAAGTCAAACTGGCATGAAAATAAAGGAAAGGGGTGTGTGTGGATGGGTGAGTGTGAAGAGTTATGTATTATGTGCCCCTAAATCTAGGTGAAATCAGTCACAACTGAAGAGACCAGGCAATATGTAATTGTTTGCCTTCAAACAATTCATTTGAAAGCAGCCCTTCTCCATCCCTGGGTCTGCTTGCCTCTGCTGGGGCTCCATTGTCCTGTAGGCTGCTCCACATGGTGGCCCCAGAATTTCTAGACTTTCATCTTCCATGTTTCAACTGTATCAAAAAGAGAGACTGCTTTCCCAAGAAAAGTCCCAGAATAGAATCTCATTGGCTATGATTGTGCCACATGACTGTGGCTCAATCAATCAATGTGGCCAGGGGAAGGAAAGGTCTTTGGCCAGGCTTGTGCCAAACCTCATCCCTGATGACAGGGATTCGGTCAGCCCTTCTTGTTTTGAACAAGGGTGGTACAAGGGTGAGGCAAGCAAGGCACCTAGGGGACAACCTTTAAGAAGGCACTATATTGGTTGCCAACCTTGTACTTGTACAACCCTGGAAGTGAGCACCTCCTTAAATTTCGCACCCTAAGTACCTTACTTGCCTCATTCTACTCACAACAGCCCTGCTAATGAGAGTTAGGTGAGACCAATTTCCTCAAAGGAAAATCAGGGTGCAACCTACCCAAAGAAAAGGAATGAATGATGCGGAGCCCAAAGCAGATGTCCACTATAGGATTATTTACATGAGTGAAGGCAGGGGACCTGACTAGGTAATCACTCTAGGTTCTTGCTCTATATGGTTTCGTGTTCTGTTCTCCATCCCCACTATCTACATTCAAGAAAGAAACAAGATCAAATAGAGTCCTCCAAAAAAGAAAGAAAAAAGAATAGCGAATGCCTACAGATGAGAATCATTTCAGCTCTGAGCTGCTTATAAAACACACTATATCTTCTAACCTTTCTACTTATATGGAAATGAAATAAAACTCACCAATTTCCTTAACTGGAAGTCATGAATATAACAGAAATAGATAGCCTGGCCATTGGAAGATACAAGGATGATCCTTGGTCCAATGATGACATAAACCACATCTAACTTTAACATAAGGCAGAAATGTAATTAAGTTTTATAATTAGCATGACCATTATAAAGTGATAATGAAGCTGAGACCACAGACATAAACAGTGACTGTCCAGAACAAACTGGGATATATGTTATCCTAGCTTAACAGGGGTTTACATAAAGTGTCAGGAGAGCACAGAGCAAGGGGATTTGAATGGAGTTTCTAGAGCTCAGTACGAACAGTCTTAATCAAGGCCTTGACCAAAAAGAAAAGTGTTCACAAAGACAAGGAAAAGATGTGGTACCAGCAAAAGCCCATGGATGAGAAAAAAGAAAAGAGTAGGGTATGTTTAAGAAAATATGAGTGCTGGGTGCCTTGGCTCAGGCCTAAATCTCAGCACTTTGGGAGGCTGAAGCTGGCAGATGGCTTGAGCCGAGGAGTTCAAGACAAGACTGCACAACATGACAGCACCCCATCTCTACCAAAAGTACAAAAAATTACCCAGGCATGGTGGGGCACACCTTATGGTCCCAACTACTCAGGAGGCTGAGGTGGGAGGATTGCTTGAGCCTGGGAGTGAAGGTTGCAGTAAGCTGAGATCGCACCGCTGCACTCCAGCCCGAGTGACAGACTGAGATCCTATTCCGAAAAAAGAAAAAAGAAAATGTGAGTAAATTAGGTTATCATAAATTTAAAAAGGACAGAGAAAAGTAAATGAACATAAAAGCAGGTTGGGGCCAGATCAGGAAGAACATTAAATGCCATGGAAATGTTCCCTTCATTCAAAAAACAATGAGGAGCCCTGGAGAGTGACATGACCAACACAGTGGTAAGGGACACCATAATCTTAAGTAAGTTATTCTAGGACAAGCATCAGCTTCACCAGAGAAATGGAATAAAATAGAAGTGATGATTACCTAAGGCAGTGTTACTGCCCTGGCATCCAGTTAAGTCAAAAGAGTTATTTGGAGTGGCTAATGTGATGGGGAAAAAAAAAGAAAATTTGAATGATTTTAGGCATGACATTCTAGTTCAGTCACAGACTTCACTATTCCCAATTGCCTCACACTGAAAAACACATTTACTTGAAAGCTTTGAAGCCATTTGAGTTTGAGAGAATTACTCAAAACAGATATTTCTTCATTTATCCTCAGGTTATTGCTAAGATTTTCTGCAGATAAAATAGTTTATTTTCATCTGTCACAGATTAAAAAAATTCACAATTGCCTCTCCTCTTTAATGAGAAACTTTATTAAATATAAGATGATAGCAATAAGGAAATATGCATTTGTGAAATTTATTTCTGCTGATGTGTTTACTGTGCTCTACTATCACAAAGTATGATACAAAGGAAAAGAAATTTAATGAAACAAAGAAGAAAAAGAGGTGAGAGGAAGATATGAGGAAGAGAAAAAAGATATGGAAAAATAAGAGAGAAAGAAATTTGAAAGTAAATTTACTACCTAGAAAATCTGATTTGCTATATTGTATTTTCCAGGATCAAATCTCTACACAGATGGAGTTTGGATGTCCCTAAATACACAATATTTGTATCACAACATCCCTATACAACATGTAAAAACAGACACAAGTATGAGCATAAATAAAGAGAGGTGGGGGTGGAAAGTAATCCTGTCTCCCAGGTTGAGGAATAGAGTGAAAATAAGTTTTTTATCCAATATTTTAAATCTAGGAAAAATAAAAAGATGTCAACCTCACAGTGTAGTGTATAGATGCAGAGAGTAATTGGTCAAGGAAATAAACATATGTCATCAAAAAGACCCTATGAGCTTGAGAACACACTTCTGTACGTCAAGAAAAGCATGAGCACAGCACTGTGTGCAGACAGTATGGGTAGCAAGAGCTCAAAAATCATCCTTAATGTGCTTTGTGGGTTGCAGAAAGTCCTCCGTAGCAGCAGAAATCCTACCCCCACTGGTGGTGTTCCCAAGGGCCCAAGCTCCATGGGCTGAGGGGCAGATGATTGACAGAACACTCCCAGGCCACTGTAGCCCAGGCATTTGGGGTCAGGAAATGGTAGGTCCCTCTAGTTCAGACATGTTCCAATGCTGCAGTTGAAATGGACATAAAGGAAGCCTTCTGCTGCACTGAAACAGCTATTGAGTTCTTCACTTTGCTCAACATTTATTTTTCTTTCCCTAGCCATCTGACAATTGTTTGGTTTTGGATGCTGGCTGCTGGCCATTTTCCTAGTCAAAGCACTGCTCAGAGAAAGCTCCACACTATCCACCTTCTTGGCTGGGCCCCACGACGGCTGCCTACACAGGTTAAGACATTTCACAGGGGCCATTCTTAAGCCCCTAGAGGATGGTCAATGGATATGAAAACCAATGGTTGTAGAAAGAGCTAGGTTTAGGAATAATAATAATAATAATAAATTTTAAAAATACTTACAATTGGGTCACTGCATGTTAAGGAGCAAAGAAACTTTAGAAATCTAATACCTACGCATATGGATAAACTAATTTTCCCAATGTGGCACAATCAGCAACAGGTCTGACATTAAAACTGAAGACCTTTGTCTCCACATTTAACAGGGCAGGTCATTTGGGGAAAGGGATAATTCTAGGCATCAGGGTGGGTCGCTCAACAGTTGTGTGAGCTTGGTCAAGTCACTAAGACCTCCAGGGCTTCAGTTTCCAGGTTTTGAAAATAAGAGTCTTCAGTTAGATGATTTCCAAGGCTACTTTTAGCCTCCAAATTCCAGTACATGTTTCTGGATGTACTGTGCTCCTCACAACGTTTCCCCAGGCCCTGCCACAGATATACACACGCTTTCATCTGGGTATTTTCAAATAGAGTCCCCTGCTTGATTTTTCGTTGGACTGAGTTTTATCAGAGGCATGTGACATTTGCTCAGTGGATCGTGGGGAACCATGAACTTTGTACACTTTTAAAGGGAGGTCAACAGGGACCTGTTTCCCGAGAAAACGGCCTTCTGTGAGCCTCATCAGTTTATTCTGAAGCTAAAGGGCTTGAATTATCTCAAGCCTCTTGCGGGTTGAGTTGTTGTAGAGTTTGCCCAATGGCATTAAGCTCCTCTATTATATTTCTGAGTAGGTAAACTCAGTGCCCTCCCTTATTAAAAAGATAGGAATGGGATGTTTGCTCCAAACCTTAAGCGCACATTTGCTAGATTTTTCTTCCTTTATCTCCACCTCCTTTTCCTTGTCCACCTGCCTCTAAAAACACTACTAATAGTAGAAATAGTAATTAGTGATAATGAATAGTAATTAGTATCAATTTCATTCAGTTTTGAAAATAAAAAAAAATAAGTTCACAGGTTTAAAGAGCTGAGAAAAGTGCCCTGCCTTTAGTAAGCACTCAGATCAATGTTATCATTACATGTATTGTGCAACAACCTAGAAGGGTAATGGCATTCTAAGAAGAAAGTAAATGATAAATGTTTTTAAAGAGAAATGGGCTACATGGTCACAGAAATTCTCCTAGGCATTAGGAATGCTGCTGGAGCTGTGACTCTGACTCACAAGTTTTATAGAAAAATATGAATTACTTCTTCCTGTCTAGAAGGTGACAAAAGGGCACCAACCAGTTCACTGAAGGAGTCAAGTTTGAAGACAGATGAAATGAGCCAGAAAGGAAAAACCAAGACAGCCCAAGGGATTTAGGGGAAAAAGCGGGGTGGGTTGGGGCAGGGGACTATGTCCTAGACTCAGTCAGAGAGCTAAGGCACAAGGAACGAAAGCTAGAGAGGTCAAGATGACAACAGCTATCTTGGCTGAGAATCAGAAACTAAGCCTGAATATTAGCAGGGCTGTCTCATACAGATGTGTGGGTTGAGCACTGCACAACTCTACAGAGCCCCATTAATCACTCACAACTATAATCCTCCCTGATTTGTTTATCTATAATAGCAATTTTCTGGTAGATGGCAGTAAAGTGTCATGAGGAAGGGACACATTTTTCTAATCTGTTCAAGATGTACTATGTGCTGGTGGCAGCCCTTCATATGAGACAGGAAATAGGTGAGAATTCCTATCCTCAATTAATAATTAGCAACTTTCCCACAATCAATGGCCAATAAGCATAGGAAGAAATATTCAACCTCACTAAAAATAAAAGAAATGCAAATTATAGTAATGAGAAGATGTAATTTTTATTTATCATCTGGCAAAGATGTAAATGACTGACTGTTCATTCCTTAATATTGGTGAGAGTATGAGAAAACAGGAACTCTCATAAAGTGTGGCAGGAATCTAAATTAGCATAACCTTTTGTAAGGCACTTCAGCAATGTATATCGTAATTAGAAAAGTGCATTCCATTTGACCTATCATTCCCACTTGAGGATTAGCAAGAGACACATGCACTGGTATACTTACACACATACATATATATATTAAATATGTATCAGGATATTTATCACAGTATTGCTTTTAATAATAAAGAACTGGAACTACAAAATTTGTTTACCAAAGACCAGTGGAATCAATCTGGACACATCCGTACCATAGCACACTTATCACAGAATGAGGTTGCTCTGCAAGTGACTATGCTAAAATGAAAGATCTTGAAGAAAAACCAATACAAAATTGTTAAAACACTGCAAAGAAGTGGGTATGGTACCTTCTAGTTTTAAAACAGAAAGAGAAATGAAGGAAAGAAGGGAGAGAGAAAATGTAGAAAGGAAGGAGGGAAAAAGAAAGGAGAAAGTAAAGACAGGTATAGGGTTTTACATGTACAGGAAAATGTCTAGAAGGAAACATAAGCAACTGCTTCAAGTGTCTACCCTGGATGAGTGGGAATATAGGAAGCTTTTGTTTTCTTTGCTTTCTATTTTCTTATTTGGATCTTTCACAACATAAATGTGATAATTTGCCTAACACATGTTACCTGTGCACTTGCTATATTGCTTTTGTGGGAAATTGTCTTTCACTTCAGATGTTTGCAAAGCAATTGCTTCACCCCATTCAAGCCCCCGCTCAAATGTCACTTGTCTTAGAAGACTGTCCTGACCACCCTAAGTAATACAACACCTTTCATCCAGCCCTATCCCTCCATGCTGCTTCATTTTTCTTTATGGCTCTTATCAGTACCTGATATTAGAATATTGTAACATATGTTTGTCTGTTTTTTCATGAACACTCTTCCCTGCTAAATGTTCACTCTGTGAGGATGAGGGCTTTGTTGTGCTTCTCACACTATCCCCGGGCCCAGATGCCTAAGTTGCTTTAAGATACTCCCGCAAATATAGTGAGACATGGTCACTAGGGTTAGCCGAAGCCTAGATGCTAATCGGGAATGTGGAAAGGGTGGCCTACCCAGAACACACAGATGGGGTAGTCAGATGGCAATCTCATGAGGAAGAGTCACACAGCAGAGGACGCCACCACGCGCACAGCTGTAACTTCTCACCCTTCCTCAAAGTGAACGTCAGGAATGGGTTCTTATTGTGAAGTTAGCAGAGTGAGAAACAAGGTCTCTAGCTATTCCAGATACACAGAGTAATAACTAGGCACACGATGTCGACACTTTCTAATCTCGTGCATAAAGAAGGTCCAAGAATCCGTGAGTGTCCTCACCTGCACCCTCAAAAATGGCACCCAAGCTTGAGCCCTACTCAGCCTGCTATCTAAGAGGATTTCTGTTTGTCTGACACCAGCCAGAATGCAAAGTACTGACTCTGGAAGCCTGGGTCAACCTATCATGAGAAGAATGCTGGGACCATCTCAAAGAATGGAGAACTGGGATTTCTTGAGCTAACAAAAGAGATGATTTCAACCCTTTGCAGTGCCATGCAAAACCATTTTGAAGTGTGAGGCAGAAGATAAAATCAGTGATATTGATCCCATCTTTATTTAAAATTTGTACGTTTTTTCATCATGTGTCTATTGCATTGATTTTGGTTTTAAAAAATAATATATTAAAATATTATTTTGATGACTGAATTTTTTGGAACCCCCTTATATTTTGTGCCCTAGGCAAGAGTCTCAGTCACCTCACACTAGTCCTGCCCTCCTTTTTGGTTCCTGCTTTGCTAGCGAATATCTGTTTAATAACTGTCCATGTCTGTGACAGAATGTAGTCTGAGGCTTCCTTTCATTGTACCAGGTAGTGGCATTGTAGGGGAGCTGCTAACCCTCTCCACCACAAACTTCTTGGAGGGCTTACCTAACTTCATACCATCATCTATCCAAAAGAATCATCAAATTTTCCACGACCAAATTGGCAGATGTCAGTTCACAAGAGCCTACCAAGTAGCTGGCAGGCAGGAAGCATGCATCAAGAGTGGAGACACATTTGCTGAAAAGCCAAGGAAACTCAATTTCTAGAGCAACTCTTTCACTTGCTTGGCCTGCTACCAATGCTCTTGCAGAAGACCTAGCAATTGTCAGTTGTAATTCTGTCATGCTCTTAAAAAGGGTCCCCCATTTGTGTAAACTTCAGGCCCCTCCAAGCTTGGATTCATCCCTGAGCCATGGACATACCCATTCTTAAGCAAACCAATAGTTGAACATTTAGGTTTACAAACATAATAATTTGTAGAGATTATTTACTTTACTTACTTCTCATGGTGACAGGTGTTATTGGATTCTCATAGTACTCCTTTTACCTTTGCTCCTCTAGCACCAAAGGCTTTTAGCTGCTGCTACTCCCTAGGTGCCTTAACATGCATCCTACAATGTCAGTTCCAAACCTTTCTTAGGCCTCTGTTAAGTAGTCCCCTCTTTTGAGTTTTCTTGTTTAAACCATCCAAATGGATTCTGCTTTACGCAAAGAATACATTATAATAAATTGCTTTAAAAAGTTTAAACAAATACAAAGTGTAGGGGGACAGTTAAAATAAATAACACAGATAAGTTAGGCTTATATGGAAAGTACTAAGAAAACATCTGTCACAACAGAGTGTTATTTGTGAACCCTTTTATTGCTTGTTCCATTTAAGAGCTGACATTCCACACTTGGAGGCCTCTTCTTAGCTTCAACTGTGTTTTTACTATGATTTGAGCTTAATTGTCGACATTCACTATGGGCTGAATTCTAGCAATGCCAAATCTAACATTTATCTCTCATTTAATTTACCCTTCAAAGAACATTGAAAAAATTATTTTAGGAAGTTGTAACATGTATGTTAGACCAATATCTACCAATTTTAACACAATTATGCCAGTTTTTACTAATATATTAGACATCTTAATAATCTGTCATGTGTGAGAAGAGGAATATTTACAAATTATGAAACTTGATTAAAGTACTTAATATTTATAATTGGCACTTCTGCAAAAGCATTGACTAGATGTCCTCGAAAGTGTTTTCTTTTCTGATATTATTGGTCTCACAATATTAAATAACCATATGAGAAGAAAAGTCCTAAACAAGGATTCTTTCTTCAATCCAACAAGGTATAATAGTGAATTCTTCATTTTAAAAATTAATAATAATTTTCAGTAGCATACTTACTCTCGACTCAGAATTTATTACACGATAAGAATGTCTTTATTTGGGATATTAATGTTTGTCTGATTATTTTAATGAAATCTATAATATTGCCACTAATTTGCCTTCAAGGATTTGTGGAATATTTCCTCATCTATGAGTATGAGCTATAAACAGCCCTGCACATGTATTATATTTATATTTTTTAAATTATACAAAGGAAATTATACAATTATGCACAGGGAAACTCCCATTTCCACCTGTGTGGCTGTTGGTTCTGGACAAAACGTATTGCTGAGAGGATAAGTCAATAACGTGTAAAGTGCTTGCAACAGTGGTCCATGCAAAATTAGTGTTCAATAGTGTCAGTTGTGATTGCTTTCTGTTGGCAAAATTTATTCATTCACTAGACCAGAGGCAAATTTGCCCTGAAGTTAATGAGCTTAAGCTTCAAGGTGTCTCTGACACTCAAAACTGAGCATGTCGACTCCGCGGGAGCTGTTGGATGTTCTAGGCGATAGGAAATGCCCGGCTGTGGGAGGAAGAGTTCTATGAGGTCATTTCTGGCCAGTTGCTTGAAAGGATGTCAAAACAAAGGGGCCTGAATCTCAAACTCCAATAGTTTATTGTGGTTTCTTTTCTCACTCTAAAATAAATATTCATTTTCTTACCTGCTTTCATCTGGAATTCTGCATTATTTTTCTTAAAATGTCCACTAAGTTAAAGAAACTTCAGATCGGAGATTGTCCAGGCTGGTCCAGAAATGTGGGTCTTACAGATGACTTGTATGAATGCAGAGAGTCTTATTGCTGAGAAGTAATGACTTAATGACTTTATCATTATTCAGCAAAGAAAGCACATTTGCCAGTCAAAGAAATGTGATGCAGGAGGCTTCAGCTTTTCAGAAAAGCACTGTTTGCAAAAAAGGGAACATCAGCTAAAGCCGGAGGTCAGTGTGAGGATCAGACCTGTGAGAAGCCAGTGGCAACAGCAATGGCCACCAAGAGAAAATGAGAATTTTAAACAAAATATTCCTTAAAAAATACATCTCTCCATTTATGATTCACTTTTCCATCACATCCAATTCATGATAGGGCTGCAAGTCAACAGCATTTTACAATTTCTAATTTCCTTCCTGAGGCAAGGAAAGGTAGCATGGTGCTCTTGAAGAACCAACAAATACGGTGAAATTTTAACTCACTTTTCTCCTCCACTTCATTATTTCGGACACGCATTAAATTAAGAAAGGCAAACATTTCATTCCTTTTGTAAAATATTGTAGATCTGTCAAAACTTTCAGTTAGCCATTTATTCTGTGTACATATTCTGAAATATTGATTTCTTTGTGTCACTTTATCCTTAGAATTTAAAAAATAATTGTGATGAAAATGATTTTGTTTATATCCAAATAAATATTCAAGCATATGCATGTACTTCAAAAATAATGAACATATGTGTTTAAATTAAAACAGGATGTAGGGGGAGTCCATGAAAATACATACACTAGCAGCCATTGTAAGGTCTATCTCATTATGTTTGCCAAACTTTGAAGTCTGGGCAAGCATCCCGTTTCTGTGCCCGCTGGAAATCCTGCAAGTAGCTGATTCGTGAGACAATGCCAAGTCATCCAAAAATGGAGAGATGCGATTAGGTTCTGTATAACACAAACACTGTGATCCTATCAATATAATCTAGCTGCAATCCCTTTGTTTGTATGTCTAGCAAATGATTAATATTGCATTTCAAATCTGAAAGAGGAGAGAGATAACAATAACATACAAATAAAGAAGCTATTACAGAGAGGAATAGGAAGTCCAAGATTTGTTAATTAATCATCTGGACAAACAAGACGTTGTCTCCTTTCATTTGAGCTAGTTTTTCCATTCAAATGTGTATTTTCAAACAATTATCTTCTGATGAAACAGGGATACACACAGAAGATCCAGAAGGCATCCTGTCTGATGTTTTTAAAGATATGGTTCCTTTCCTAATTTAGAAAAATGAGAAGGAAGAGATTCTTTCATGACACTGCAATAGGAAGGAAAATAAAGAATATACAGTGCTTTTACTTTTTACAAAGAGAATGCATTTGAAAAACCATGTAAATACGTTTCTCTAAGTTTTACTTCTGACTTAGCGATCTGCAATGGGTTCTTGTTTTAGCACCACACTTTTCTGCCTTGTATTTTTCACTAACGTTGGTTAATAATCTAATGCTCCAGTATTCTATTGCAGCATAACAAATCATCCCAAACTTGGTGGCTTAAAGTGACAACCATTTTATTAGACTCGTGGATTCTCTAGTTCAGGAATTTAGACAGAGCACAGTAGAATAACTTCTCTGCTCCATGATGTCTGAGGCCACATCTGGCAAAACTCCGGGGCTTTGGGAGGCTGCAACCTCTAGGATTAGAGTCATTTGGGGGCTTCTTGACTTTCATGTCTGGTGCCTGAAATAGAATGACTCAAAAGTTGGGCTTAGATGGGACTATCCACTGGAGTGTGGACAGGTGACCTCTCCATGAAGCTTAGGCTTCTTCACAGCATGGAAGGGTAGTTGCTTTTGACTTGGTAGCTCAGGGCTCCAGGAGTGAGCATTTCAACAAATGAAGCCATTCATGGCCTACTCTTAGAAAACATATAGCTTCCTTCCTGCTATACTCCATAGGTTGAAATATTACAAAGCCACATAGATTCAAAAGGAGTGGACATAAACATCACTTATTAATGAGGTAAATGTCAAAGAATTTGTGGCCATATTTTAAAATTGCCGCAACTATATAACTGCCACAATCGACACTGTTAATAGTCAATAAAATAAGGGAAGAAACTACTATGTACTATAGAGGCTTTAAAAACACAGCCTTATTTACTCTTTACAACAGCTCTATGAAAAAATTATTATTATCTCCATTTGACAAGTCAGGCAGCTAAAACTCAGGGTTACTCAAATACACATGGCACTGTACAAAACCCTGGTCTATTTGATTCCAAAGCCTGGTACTTTCTTACTATTCTTCACTGAGATCACCTTATGTTTACTTGCACTTTAGCAAAAAATTTTTTCTAATAAAAAATCATTTTTAAAATTAACTTGTATGAAAAATACAGGATTTTAGAAATTGTGCTTTAGTTTACACAGTAATCAAAAACTCATCAAACACCAAAAACTAAATAATTTCAATGCATTTAAGATACTAATAAATAAAAAGACTGTTATCAGTTTCCTATTACCGCTATAACAAAGGACCACAAATTTAGTGGACTAAAACCACACAGATTTTTTTTTAATTATTATTTTTTGAAGTAGGGTCGGTCTCTGTCTTCCAGGCTGGAGTGCAGTGGCCCCATCACGGCTCACTGCAGCCTCAACCTTCTGGGTCCAAGCGATCTTCCTACCTCAGCCTCCCAAGTAGCTAAGACCACAGGCATGAGCCATGACGCTTGGCTAATTTTTGTATTTTTTGCAGAGACGGGGTCTCTCTATGTCTATGTCTCTCTATGTGGCTCAGGCTGGTCTTGAACTTCTGAGCTCAGGTGACCTGCCTGCCTCGGCTTCCAAAGTACAGGCATGAGCCACAGCACCTGGCCAAGATTTATTATTTTATAGTTACAGTGGTTAGAAGTCCAAAGTAGGTGTCACAGGGCTAAACTCAGGGTCGGGCAGGGCTGAGTCCCTTCTGCCCTTCTGGAGGCTCTGGGAGTATGCATTTCCTTTCCCTTTCCAGCCTCTAGACACTGTCCTCACCTCTCAGCCCACGGGCCCTTCTATCTCCAAAGCCAGTCATCACATTACTTCAACCTCTGCTCTGTCCTTGCGTCTCCCTCTCTGACTGATTCTCTGTCTCCCTCTTTCACTTATAAGGACCCCTGTGACTACATTGGGCCCACAGATAATCCAGGATAATCTCGGCATCTCGAGACTCTTAATCACATCTGCAAAGTCCCTATTGCCATAGAAAGTAACACATTCACAGGTTTGGAGGCTGGGGATGTGGACATCTTCGGGGCCATCACTCTGCCTACCACAGAAAGCATTATACAAATACAGCATCAGAGCAATCAACACCTACATTCTTCATCCCAACAGCCTTCATATTCTGTCATCCAGTCACAGGAATGTGTTATGTTTACCAACTGTCAGGCTGTTAATTACAACATTTCCTCTCTTACATCTAAATTAACTATCCCATCAAGCTTACTAAAGACCCTCACTCTCTGGTCCTAGAGGCCACAGAGAGTCTCAACCAGCTCCACACATTCAGCACCCCAACGGGGAACAGTATCCTGTGCTTTGCAGAAGTCAGTATTCTCACTGCCCCTCCCCCTCAAATCCCTTGACAGACAGGCACACCTGAGTGCCCAAACAAACTTATCAACTCAACAGAATTCAGCCCAGATTTGAAGACTCACATTAGCACCTTCTCCCACAGTGCAGAGCACGTCTGATTATGCCCAAAAGGCGCTGAGGAAATGTGAGGTTTCAAGCAGCGTGTCATGTCTAAACATGACAGGTAAGTCTGTGCCCTTTCTCCACACTCACTGCCATCCCTTGTCAGATGTTGTTTTTTACCCCCCGCCCCAAGACCCAATGAGAATAAAAATGCAGTAAAAAGTCAAAAGATAGAATCTTAAAGTCCCTATTTTTATGCAGACATTCTCATTTGTTCAAGCTTAGCATGTAACCATGAGCCATGACTAGAATTTATTAACTTGCTAAAATTGATGCTATGAGGTCTTCAACCATTGTATGGCGATTGTTTGCTTAATTATCCACATCTAAAGAGTGTCCTTGGCTGATTTGTGATTCTTGCCATTTTCTAGGCCTGGGCAGCCCTCTGTTTAGTAACGGTACAGGTCATTGAGTACCTACCGAAAAGTGTCCTCTAGGAACACCTGGAGGGCCCACTACCGTGAGCCTGCTGCATCCCACATTCACAGAATCTGTGGCCACTGGTACAAAAACCAAGAATCCACTCTGGGTGGGCAGTGAAAGGCTCAGAAATGCCAGCAAATGCCAAAGAGACGCTAGGTAATTTTATTCCAATTATACTCTTAGTGCCATGATGTCACAGCATAAATTTGTACTTTTGCATGCAGCTCATGCTGGTGTGATGACAGCTCTTAAAATATTGAGTGATTGTGGGCCCGTCAGCATAAAATTATTCTAACATGGTGCCTTTATTAGTGCTTCAATAAATGCCATTCTTCTTGTGTTCTGAGGTGGCATTTGCAAATGAGCTAATTTCTCTGCAGTAAAATAATTGTGTTGCATTTATTTTGCGGGGGAAAAAACAGTGCTATTACATAAAGGGGGCTCTTTTTCCATCAAAACCGCATACGCAGTAGTTAGTCAAGTTTAAAAAAGAATGCATTAACTAAATGACTAGGTAATTATTTAAATGAACTCGCTGCTTTAAAAAGCTGTGGATGGGATAAACACCTTAAAAATTCCTTGTTATTACAAAAAGATGTGGCAAATTAGTCACGAGGTTATCCACGCTCCAACTCAGGGAAAGAAGGTGTTTGCTGATTGGTGACGGACATTTTAGGGCTTCATGATGGCTCTCTTGACTTCGGGTCACATTGGCTTTATTCTTCCGAAACAGTGAAATGGAAAGGGGAGAGAGGAATGGGTACTATTTGAATTTCCGCCTAGGTGTTTGCTGCCTGAATCCTTTGGCCTGGAAGTCTAGAATGCTCTTAGAAGTCACCTGGCCAAAGTCTCACCAGCACAAGGCCCTTCTGTACATCACTGACAGATGGTGACCATGATAAGCATGCAGCCAGCTCTGCACTCAGTGAGGTCTTCTGCAAAGTATGCACCATCTCCTCTTCCCACAATTTAGAGGACTGTGCACCAAGATTAAGAAACGATTAGCTGCCTGCTCAAAGTATTTGTAAGACACTCCATGCTACTTTTCATTCAACTTGCAAAAATAAAAAGAGGGGAGGGAAAGAAAGAAAGGAGACGGGGGTGGGGGTGGGGATGAGCAAGTGCAAAAACAAGAGAGAGAATTAATAAGAAAAAAGGGGAAAATAGGGGGAAAAGAAATACAGAAAAAGTCAACCTGAGAATTCTCTGAAAGATGTTGCCAGGACTGAGAAATAGGAAGTTGTGTTTTAAGATAAAAGTCAAGCAAATCTCAGTGCAAGGGTAAACTATGAAATTTATTGAGGTTTATACTTCCTAAATAAACTAATCAGGTTCCTCCTCACTTCCACACTGCTGTGAAGATCTTTGAGCTTTTTCCTCCCTTAGACATTGTTCCTCCTTTGATTTGGCCTGTGAGCTAAATAACAAAAAACTAAAAGGGTATTTTAGCTTTAAGAAGAATTTAATATGCTTAGAGAAAAGTAGTAAAACATAACAATTTAAATGAGAATTAGGTCATATTGGATATCTACCATGTAAGCAGGGACCAGGTTAGGCGATTTGCCCTGCTCCTTTTGCTTACCCATCACTACTATTGTGAGCAGTAGTTCTAGGCTCTGCTAAGACTACTGGAGCCCTGAGGAACAGTTTCCTTACAATGTGCACTTGGAACTAGCTAAGATCAAAATGTCAGCTCTTCGAGCGGATTGGAGAGCTAGGCTTACTGTTAAGCCTTCACCGGGTTTCCTAATACTTCACCCAAGTCATACCTGGCCCCCAGGAAAAAAACCACAGATCTCCAAGTCAGGGGCAGTTGAGGGCAGGGAGACTGGCAAGCAGGCAGTTCTGAAGAGGGAAAGAGCTTGAGCTGGACACACTCAGTTCCATCTCCAAATTCACCAAGCAGCTGAGCTCCCTTTCATCCCTGGGGAGGCATGAGTGAGAGGTGGGGAAAAGCAAAATGTGTTCATCCCGTAATTTCACAATTTTCCCTCTCTGGGAAGTAGAGTGGAAATCTCATCCCTTTTACAGAAGTAGAGAATGTGTTGTCCCAGGAAAAATTCCCATATTACAAATACAAAAGTGGAGATCTAATTTTGTCTAAGCCTGAAGAGCCAGTAAACAGAAAGTTAATCTCTGGCCTGAGTTTCTGACTAGGACTATGCCATTTTCCACTAGAGTGTGTTACACCTTTAAGAGCAGAAATAATGTTTATGGGAGAGTGGGAGTAGGAAGTCAAGCCACTTAACAACTGAAAAAATTATTCAATTTTCACCATCTACATTTCAAAGTGTAGGCTTAACAAACTACAGACAAACAGTCTAAAAAGTATTAGGAATGGATTCCCATTGCTGAGAAGTAGCAAAGTGTTGCTTATATAACCACTTTAAGCAGAACTTAAATTTTGTGTAGAATGGTGGTTCTCAACCAGGATTGATTTTGCCCCTCAGGGGACATTTAGCAATGCCTGGAGACAAACTGCCCTCACAGAATTATTTGGCTATATATATTATATATATAAAAAATATATATATAATATATAAAATATATAATATATATTGTATATAAAATATAAAATATATTATATATAAAATATAAAATATATTATATATAAAATATAAAATACATAATATATAAAATATAAAATATATTATATAAAATATAAAATATATAATATATAATACATAATATATATTATATAATGTATTATATATAATACATAATATATATTATATAATGTATTATATATAATACATAATATATATTATATAATGTATTATATATAATACATAATATATATTATATAATGTATTATATATAATACATAATATATATTATATTATGTATTATATACATATATTATGTACATATAATATACATATAATATATAAAATATACATATAATATATAAAATATACATATAATATATAATATATATTATATAAATATATAAAATATATATAATATATAACTATATATAAATATATATAATGTATATATAAAATATATTATATATAATATATATCATATATAAAATATATATTATATATAAAATATATCTAAAATATACATAATATATATAAAATATATATTATACAATTATATACATAATATATAGATATATAATATGTATATTTTGCCAAATATATGACCAAATATATATTTTATATATATAAAATATATATTCTCTCATATATATATTTCTCATATACATATATTTTCTCATATACATTTTTTTCTCTCATATATATATATGAGAGAGAGAGAGAGAGTCTCACTCTGTTGCCCAGACTGGAGTGCAGTGGCGTGATCACTGCAACCTCCACCCCAGAAGTTCAAGCGATTCTCCTGCTTCAGCCTCCCAAGTAGCTGGGATTACAGGTGTGTGCCACCATGCCCAGCTAATTTTTATTTTAGTAGAGGCTGGGTTTCTTCATGTTGTCCAGGCTGGTCTGAAACTCCTGACCTCAAATGATCTGCTGACCTCTGCCTCCCAAAGTGCTGGGATTATAGGCATGAGCCACCACGCCCAAAATATTAATAGTTTGGTGGCCAAAAATATTATAGTTCTGAGGCTGATAACCCTTGATGCAGCAAAAGTTGGGTCTGATTTGGAGGAGTGGGAAGATCTTTAAGTCAATCTTCTCCAGTGGTGGACCGGGCCAAAAATTCTACAGTTAAAGAGAATATTTGGGATTGCACTCTATTGTCTTCACAAGCCTATATTTAAAATAACATTTCCAGTAGGAATAAATGCAAGCAGATATTGCTTTTAATGTGATAGCAAGCCAAGAAAAAAATATGATACCCAAAATATAAGGGGAAGGGTTAAGGGAGAGGCCCAGGCAGGCTCAGATGGGAGGCTGTCGTGGGTCCACTAAGGAACAAAGGAGCAAGTGAGAGAGAGATGGGAGAAAATGGTCTAATTCATGATTTCACTCAGGGCTGACCTTAAGCCCCACAACAAAAACAACAAGCACCACCAAATAAAACAAAACAAAACAAAACAAAAAAACCTGTCTATGAGGTTTCCAGACAACTAAAGCTACATTTAGCCAAATGCTATGAAGCAGGGCATGATGTTTTGGAAGCTAGTAGATTTGAGTTTGAATCATAGTGCTGCCATTTTCTATACTGTTTGACGTTAGGGATTTTACTTAAGCTCCCTGGCCTCTGCTCTTCTCATCTCTGAATGTACAGGAACAAGGCTAACTGAATCAGATTATTGTACAGATTCAATGCAATATGTGGAGCCCCTGGCCCATAACAGAGGCACAGCAAGACACTTGAATTCTAGAGCAACTGACTAAGGCCCCTGCAAAAATAAGCATATCAGTGGCCTTAAATTCTCTGTGGAATCAGAGTAGGTATAGATAAGCAAACACAGAAACTGAACTTGTCCTTGGGCAAGTGTCAGATATAAAAACACAAAAACATCATGTGGTTTCTATCAATGATTTTTCTCAAAGGTACTTGAGACATGAGAATAGCATTGCAAATAGCCTCAGTAGAAAAGACCACATGATCCCAAAGTTGAATCTCTACTTAATGGTTTGTAAATTAAGTTGGTCAAATGGAGAAAAAATATTCTCAAAATAAAAGGCAACTTGAGTGGACTTTACACTGATATGCCTTAATCCAGCTCCGTAACACAAATGTTAATCCTCAGCACATGGATTTCTCCAGTCATTGATCTGCATACTATTTAAAGGGGTGATTTTAATGCCAGAGGGGCATTACTAAATTTACTTTATACTCTAGGTATGAAACAACTTATTGAATAAGCTTAAAGTAAGTCATTTTTCTTCCCTGTGTTTCATTTTACTTTATCGTAAGTAGAACAGTAAAATTTCATGAAGATGTCATGAGGATTAATGAGAGGTGCCTTTTTGAGTGATGTAAAAGTTATATATCTTGTTTTGATCTGTTTTTTTGACATATCTCAATATAAGCATGAGGCCATGGGCTAGTTTCTGGATCTTTCTTGGCCTCATTGTTTTTATTTGTTCAGTAATGGGGTTGACACATACAACTCCAAGGCTTTATGATCCCAAAGCCTGAAGCATCCCCTGGGAACTTGTTAGAAATGCTGCACCCAGACCTACAGAGTCAAAATCTTTACCAAGATCCCACGGCAAATCATATGCAATTTTAGGTTTGAGAAGACTGTAGTAAGCCTTGTTCTAGCTTCATAATTGTAGAAATCCATGACATGGTAAGAAAAGCTAGCAAATGAGAGGCCAAATATTGTTATAGAAAAGTTAAAACATATCCCACCCCCTCCACCCTGCCTCTCTCCAGGATTTCCTTGATGTCTCTACCTGATAGTCTCCTTAGGACTGAGGATCCAATGGTAGCTGAGTCAACGGGGATAGGCAAATAGAAAAATTGGTAAGTTGCTGCTCCTTTTACTCTTTTATAGTCAAAGCTACATGTGTCTTCATAAAACCTTCTGCTCAATGGGTCAAGCATTCAAATACTAAGAGGCAGCATAGTGTGGGGTTTCCTAGCACTGACCAAGGAGCCCAAGGTCCTGTGTGAGTTCTTGTTCTGCCATTGATGAGCTGTGTGATTTGGAGTCATTACTTTATCCCCTGTATTTCACTCCCCTCATCTGAAAACAGGGAATGATAAGGACCTCCCCACTCCATTTAAATAAATAACTAAATAATATTTGCAAAATTCTCTGGCCAGAGTCTGACCCACAGTAAGCACTACATAAATCTTTGTCCAATAAAATCCACCAACATGTAAGAAATGCTTCCATTTTCCTGTTTTGCCTCTAACAGAGAAATCAAGTTCAACCAACACTATCTTGTGGTAATATCTTTGACCAAGGCAAAAGAAGTTTATAATTGGCATTCTGACAACTCATTATGATTTTGCTATTAATTTTTCCCTTCAGATATACTAAATGTATGGGATAGATAAACAATAGATATAGTTTAAATAACATATATATGCTATATATACATATTTAATAAGCATGACAAACTTATGAGATAGATGTGATTGGCATCCCCATGTTACAGATGAGAAAAATGAAGCTTTAAGTGACTTACCTAAGGTCAGACAGCCATATGGAGAGTGGGGCTTTGAAATCAGGCAGCCTGGCTTTAGAATCTGCGTTCTTAAATATTATACTAGAGCACACTTTATACTATATACTAAATGCTGTGCTATGCTCCCTTTCTCATAGGGCTTCATCCTTTCTGGTTTTATTTAATATTTATGCCAGTGTTATTTGTTTTAAATTTATCTCAGATAACACATCTCTTAGGGGCAGACTATTTCTCTGCTTTTTTCTGTGTAAAGTCAACCAAAGCAACCTGTGTAATCACTTACTAAATTCCTAGTAATAACAATGACATAATATATTACCAAATTCTAATAACATCACAGAAAATAAAACAACGTTGAAAACATTTCTTCCCTCTGATGTTCCCCTGAATGTGACTGAGGCATTTATGCTACAATTTTTACAAGATATTTACATTAGGTTTGTACAAAATATTTGGAAATCCACTTGGATAAATTATCCCAAAAGCTAGTAAATGACCCTTTTATGCTTCTTTGACAAGATCAGAGGCAGTAGCCAATCTTTACTGTCATAAAGAGAAAGGGAAAAACAACAAACTGAAGCTGAAATGGCACACAGGGCCTCTAAAGTTATATTAGAGATGTTTCCCATCTTGTTATTCCTATTCTGTCATAGGCAAACAGCTTAAAAACAGACAAGGGAGCATTCAGGCTTCTGGCAAACACAGGTGGGTACAGCCTCCATCAACACTGGCTGTAAATGGCAGACTGGGGAGAAGGAGGGAAGTGGATGTTCAGGGCATGTGAGAGACAGGGCACTCTAGACTGGCTGCCTAGATGCAACTGTGAGAACAGCCCAACTCCCCAGTGACACCCACTATGCCTCCCCTGGCCCAAACACCCCAACTCCCAGTCCAGGTTGCCTTTTCTGTGATGCATCACTCTTCTGAACACACACAACACTTAGAATCTGAATTTCCACTTGGCCTAACCACAGATCAACGATCCTGTCCGTTATCTCCTTCTGTGGGAGGCAATAGAATTTATTTAAAATGCAGCCTGGAGGCAAACTTTGCATGCTCAGGTTCTAAGCCCTGCCACTTGCTACCTGTGTGATGCTGACAAGCTTCCTACCTCTTTTAAAACCTCTGTTTTCCTATTCATAAAGGAGGGAAAATAATGGTTTCCCAATCCTGGGGTTATGGGGTTATTGCAAGGATCAATTCCAGCTAATGTGTGTGAAGTGCTAAGGGAAGTGCACTGGATAAATGTTAACTATTTTTGCAAAACCTCTTTTCTGCCTAATTAGGTTGTACATTTCTCCCCCTTGTACTCCTTGCTATCCTACGCAGCAGCACCGTCATAGCAGAGCAATTTGCATAAAGAAGGTGCTCAGAAAATGTTAGAAAGACACATTGGCACATTTTTTTTCAGCTCTTGTTCTCAGGTTCATGATTTGCAAATAAATGTCAGAGATCTAAGGACCAGCTGCATTCCAATCACGTCAGAAGCTTTTAAGAAATACAGATTCCTCACTCCTGCTCCAGAGATTATATGACTGAATGCGTGACACAAAGGAGACACAGGAAAATACCCTGAAGCAAAATCAGCCAACAACCAAGCAAACTCCCCATGCTGTAGAACTCTGGGCCGAGCTACCCCTCTTGGCAGGGTCTTTTCCTTTTGGGTTTTATATAACTAAGTGCTGACTTCTGGTGTAACTCAGAGAAACAAAGGCTGTGAGGGCTGGGCATGAAGAAGGAGGTGGGATAATAGCATGCGAGATCACAGAGACGGCGGGGAGCAGGAAGAAGAAATCCACATCCCACCAGTGACACCTAAAGCACTTCTCATCCTGGAGGCCTTGCCAAGCCTGAAGCCTCTGTGGCAGCTTTCCTCTCAGTTGAAATTTGTCCTGGCAGCCACATTTGGTGAAGGGTAATGGCAGAGATACCATTAGATCTTAAAGGGTGTGACTGTGTCAGACAATAGCAGGGGCCCTGCCCCAGAAAAATCCTGACTGCATGCCAAACGCAAAACAGAAATTTTGGGCAAAGCTCCCAGGTATAACTGCCTCTGATGCTCTTCTCCAACTCTGGCTCTGGCTTCTGCTCTATCCTCATTCCCCACAGGCTGAAGGATCTTTGAAGTGGCAAAATGAAACCAAGTACCATTCTTTACCCCTCATCTGGGTGTAAACATTTGAAACAAGGCCTCATACTCAAGCCTGGTAGATCCCCTTTCAATTCCCAATCCCTGACAAGCCTAGCTATTCCTTTGCAAGAGTGAACAACTAAGACAAAAAAAATGTACAAGGCATATAAAAAAGATATGGTAGTTCAAAAGCAAGGGATCACCATGAGAATTCAGAGCAAATGTCTTCCTATAAAATAACAAATTTACTGCAAGGAAAACAGGAAAGTGCTTTAGAACATCTGTATTATGTGCTTACAATAGGAATCAAAAGGACCTGTTTCTATAAAACTATATCTAACATGGAGGTAAAAAAACTTAAATAACAAGCTTAATAAAATTAATGAAGGCTTACTAACCAGTGACTTATCTTAAAAATTCAAATTTGTAACCAGAAATTCTCCCCAAACTCAGGGAAAGCAGATTAAAATTGTTAAGCTAAGGGACACGGAAGGTTAATGTAGGGAATTCAATAAAGTTGCAAAGAGAGTCTAAGAGGAATAAAATAGAAAGACATGACTGAAGCAATGATTGTAAGAATAATAGAAGAAACTTTTTTACCTGGAAAAGAACTATTTTCAAGATTGAAATATTTTGCCCCCCCCAAAAAAAAGAATTTAATGAAAAAACAAAACCTAGACATAAGCCAACATTTTTTTTTCAATTTTTCCACTAAAAATATCCCTCAAGCATAAAATATCCCTTCATGAACACACAGACACATATAAACAACCACCACACACAAACATATCCAAACTCAGGCAGACATTTGGTTTCTCTGTAATACTTAATACAGAAGACAGTAAAGCAAAGGTTACTAGAAAGAGACTGCAACTCAAGAGATCTTAAGTTTGTTTGTTTGTCTGTTTGTTTGTTTTTGAGTCTCACTCTGTCGCCCAGGCTGGAGTTCACTGGTGCGATCTTGGCTCACTGCAACCTCCACCTCCCGGGTTCAAGCTATTCTCCTGCCTCAGGCTCCCAAGTAGCTGGGATTACAGGCACGTGCCACCATGCCTGGCTAATTTTTGTTTTATTAGCAGAGACAGGGTTTCACCATGTTGGCCAGGCTGGTCTTGAACTCCTGACCTCAGGTGATCTACCCGCTTCAGCCTCCCAAAGTGCTGGGATTACAGGCGTGAGCCATCATGCCCGGCCAAGTTTTTTGTTTTTTTTTTTCAACAAGTCTATAAAAGAAACAGAAGGACATAAACATGCAACAGGTCAGGTAATATAAAACTGCGTATTGTTCATTTAACTCAAAGATGTATTCCAGCTGCCAATGGGTGAATTAAATTAAGCCTATTTGATTAACAATTTCAAAGGGTTAAATCTAGTTAATAGTCCCAGCTATTTTGAATTTTTATGAATACTAAGTTCTCATGAGCCCTGGGTTCAGTTCAGGATTCCCAAATGTATGCATCCTTATAATGATAATAATACTAACAAAAACATCTTAATTAAAATAGGCTAGGCATATTACATTCTGTTTGAAATGGAAAGAAGCAATGTTTTCCTCCTACTCTCATACTCTACCCACCATTCTCAATACAATACTTCACCTCTGGGTACCTAAATGTGTGTGGGGACGTCTCCTCACCAATTACCAATTCCCCAGTGGACACCAACTGGATGTCCTGTAATTCAATTTAATTAGGAAACTATCTACCTGGAGATAGTGGTGGAACACACAGGCTAAGGGCTCAGTCCCACAAGTCTTCCCCCATTCCAGATGCCAATCGCAAGTACATCTGATACATCTGACCAGCCAGCTATAAATCTGGGATTTCTACAACCCCTTCCTTGAGTTTGATCAATTTGCTAGAGCAGCTCACAGAACTCAGGGAAATATTTTATGTTTACTGGTTTATGATAAAGGATACTATAAAGGATACAGATGAACAACCAGATGGAAGAGATGTATAGGGAAGATATGGGCAGGGAACACGGAGCTTCCATGCCCTCTTGGGCTACACCACTGTCCTTGCACCTCCATGTGTTCAGCAATGCAGAAGCTCTCCAAACCCTGTCCTTTTGAATTCTTAAGGAGGCCTCATTACATAGGAGTGTTTGATTACATCACACCACTGGATATTGGTGAGCAACTCAGCCTTCAGGCCCTCTCTCCTCCCTGGAGGTCTGGAGGTGGGATGGAAAGTTCCAACCCTGTAATCACATGGTTGGTTCTCCTACCAACCAGCCCCCATCCTGAGGCTATCCAGGAGGCCACCAAGAATGACTTCATGAAAACAAAAAATGCTCCTATCACTCAGGAAATTACAAGGATCTCAGGAGCTCTGTGTCAGGGGTCAAAGATCAAATATTAGAACAGATGAGGAGAAGAAAATCCCAAAATATGGTACTTTGGCATTTGAGAAGACTGCAAAAGGTCTTTCTGACCTTCTCCCTTCCCCTTTCTCCTGAAGTGGGCGATAAAAACTCAAATTATCCTCACCCTTTCTTCCTGGAAGCAGACCATAAAACTCTCTGACCTCCCTCCCTTGTCCCCTGAAGGCCCTCAAGAGACACAGACATGGCTTGCCTTATACCCAGAGGGAAAAAAATGTCACACAGGGATACCAAGAAGAAACTGAATAAACGGGCCTTGCTAAGTTTATTACCATTAGATCAGACCTTTTGTCCGCCAGTCATACTTCTGCATGGCTGTCCATAAAAATATAATTTTCCCGTTTCTTTGAGTGTTGATTTCTGAAGGCTCCTGTATCATGTAGAACTTATATTAAACACATTTGTATGCTTTTCTCTTTTTAATCTGTCTTTTGTTGTAGAGGTCTCAGTCATGAACCTTGTGATGGGTAAGAAAAAAATATTACTTCTTCTCTACAGAGCAAAAGATTCTCCTAGCACCCTTATCTACAAGGGTTTTAGGAACTCTGTCTAAGAAAAGGTGGGCAGAGACCAAATATATATTTCTTATTGTATCACAATATCACACATTCATTATACAAATATTTACATAACCCTGATAGATTGATTCTATTTTCTGCCTTTCATAAATAGCAAAATCATGTCTTAAGGAGATTAAATTACCTTCCAAAGAAACTGTTAATAAGTGACAGGGTCAGTATTCAATTACAAATTTTCTTGTCTCCAAGGCACAGGCATTTCCTGCTATCCTATTTTACTTGCTTTAGGACCCACAAGTCTGTAAGTTCAGAATGGGGATGCTTGTGGTTCAGCTTGGGTTAGAAAAAGAGAATGCATGTGACTAGATGCTAACTCCTACAATAGAAATAAGAGAGGCTGTGTACCAGGGAGTGTGTTAACTTTGTTTCTAGCTTCTGTAAACTCCATATTTAACATTTGTTCTACATGCCTTATTGTGCACAACCTAATAATATGCCTAAGTCACTTGCCTTAGCCTCCTGTCTCCCTTGCTACCTCCCCCTGTGCCCAGGAGGAATCTTCTTCCTGGGTACACTTTAACTAAAACCCAACACATTTAGTCTGTACTTCCTACAGTCTTATCTGGCTGTCACACTTTGATCCACTCTACACCTGCCCTAATCACCTTAGGGCCATGTACTAGACAAATAGGGACAACCCTTATGCCCAGAGCCTATTGAAATTATTCCAACTACCCAATCCTAAATTTGTTTACCCTGTATTACCTGTTCCTGCCTGCAGAAACCACAAGGAAAACTTGCCCAGTTTCCCCCCTCCACCCTGCCTTCTGACCAAGCCCAGTACTCCCCCAAGGGGCCCCCCTGTGGTGGCTACTTTTATGTGTCAACTTGACTGAGACATAAGATGCCCAGATATTTGGGCAAGCATTATTCTCGGTGTGTCTGTGAGAGTGTTCTTGGATGAGATTAACATTTGAATTTGTAAACTGAATAAGGCCAATTTTCCTGCCTAATGCAGGTGGCCTTCATACAATCAGTTGAAAACCTGAATAGAACGGAAAGGTTAGCCTTCTTGTGAGTAAGGGGGACTTCCTCCTGCCTGACTGCTTGATCTGTAATGTGAGTGTTCTGCCTTTGGACTCAAACTGAAACATCTGCTCCTCTTGGGTCTTGAGCATGTTGCTTGCAGACTGAAACTTTCACCAACATTTTTCCTGGTTCTCAGGCCTTTGGACTTGTGCTGAAACTACACATCAGTTTGCCTTCCTGGGTCTCCAGCTTGCCAACTAGGGGTTTTGGGATTTCTTAGCCTCCATAATTGTGTGAGCCAGTTCCTTATCTCTCTCTTTCTCTTTCTCTCTCTCTCCCCCTCTCTCTCTGTCTCTCTCTCTCTCTCTCTCTCTCACACACACACACACACAAATATGCTTATTGATTCTGTTTCCCTAAAGAACCCTGACTAATACCCCTACCCTACCTCCAGGATGTGGCAGGCCCCTTCCTTTTGGGAAAATAGTTTTAGTACTAAACTAACTTCTCGATGGTGGTTATTTCCTGATCTGTTGGCCTTACTATACTTCAAATTATCTATCAATCTGCTGTATTTTAAAACAAAGGTTTTAGCAGCATGAGGTACCTACCAATTGTCTACATTAATCTTTTATAGTTAAAGTTTTATAAATTAGAAATCGTATGTGACCCCCATCTGCTAACTCTAGCACATTTAGGACATTTAATCAGAAGTTGACTATTCTTCTTTACAGCTTCACATTCACAACTGTATCTATGGATTGAATATTAATGAAGCTAATGCTGTGTATGGGCTCACTTTCCTAACTCACCTTGGCACAATCTATATGTTAGAAGAACTAAAGCTAAAAAGCACTAAATCAGCAGTAATTGTCCAAACGACTGAAAAATACTTTCATCAGTGAATGGTTCTGTGACTGGCTTCCCTCACCCAGGTGTATTAGTCAGGGTTCTCCAGATGGACAGAACTAATAGGATATATGTACATATGAAAGGGAGTTTATTAGGGAGAATTGGCTCACATGATCACAAGGCATAGTCCCACCATAGGCTGTCTGCAAGCTGGGGAAGAAAGAAGCCAGTAGTGCTCAGTCCCAGGCCAAAAGCCTCAAAAGCAGGGAAGCTGACAGTGCAGCCTTCAGTCTGTGGCTGAAGGCCCAAGAGCCCCTAGCAAAATACTGGCATAAGTCCAAGAGTCCAAACACCGAAGAACCTGAAGTCTGAGGGCAGGAGGAACAGATGGAAGCATCCAGCATGAGAGAAAAATGAAAGCCAGAAGACTCAGCAAGCCAGCTTAGCCCACCTTCTTCCACTTGCTTTGTTCTAGCCCCGCTGGCAGCCCATTGAATGGTGCCCACCCACACTGAGGGTAGGTCTTCCTCTCCCAGTCCACTGACTCAAATGTCAGTCTCTTCTGGCAACACCCTCACAGACACACACAGAAACAGTACTTCACCAGCTATCTAGGCATCCTTCAATCCAATCAAGTTGACACCTCATATTAACCAAAACATCAGGGAACAGTAAAACTAGAGAGAAAACTCATACGACCAAAACCAGAAAAGATAAGGATGCCACTCTACTGAATCAAACTGTTAGTCTTAGAAACCAGAATGGAAAAGGAAAGGACAGGGAGAATTTGTGCAACTGTGCTACTTTCTTGTCACACTGCATGAGTCTTGAGTCTTGAGTCTCATCAGCATCTGCCCAAGTGTTACAAAACACCCAGGAATAGAGAGGTGCCTTGAAAAGCCAGGACTTGGAACAACTGATTCACTTTAAGCCTGCTCCAGCCTCTGAAAGCTCAAGGAAAGACCATTCACTTGACTAAGTCAACACTGAGCTATTAGTTCGAATAACAGTTTTGTTATAGTTTTTGCTATTTTCAAATTCTAAGATTATAGACAAGTATATTTTTATTGTATTTATAGTAGAAAGTATCCCATAAATTTAAGAATTTTTAATGAGAAGAAAGTATTAGAATACCAATACCATTGTACCAATTCAGTTTCAATCAGGAAAACAGAAAATGCATCAGTTATTTTAACAAAAAGAAGTAACATAAGGAATTGAAGGAAGAAAAGAGCAAAAAAGGTGACATTGAAATACCTCAGAAGTAATTTCTGAGGATTGAAAACTGGCTCCTTTCTTCATGCATTCTGAGACACTGGGCAAGTTACTTGGCCTCCTTAAGTGGTCTGATATACCCAGAGTTAGTTAAAGTGTGAGGTTTGGAAGGCACAGCTGTCAAGACTTCCCCTTCTTCTAACATCAACTGCAAGTCTAGAGGGTTAGCAAAATCACTCTTAGCTTTATAATTCACTACAAGCATACACAGAACTCACTGAAAACTATCATTCTCAGTTTATGTTTATTATAGATCAACATCAACCAAAGAAGAGATACAGAGGGCGGAGTCTTGAAGGGTTCCAAATGTGAAGCTTCCATTGTCCTCAGGACACCTTAGCCTTTTGGCATCAATGTATGGCAATATGCATGCAGTGCTGACAATCAAGGAAGCTTGCCTATGCGTCAGCGTACAGTTTCTACTGAGGCTTCGTTATGTAGGCATGATTTGTTGACTGATTGCCCATATAGCTAAACTCAGTATCTAGGTCAATTGACACCCTGTATTCCAAAGCCTCCACCCTAAATCACATTGTAGGTCTTTCTGGTGTGGCCAGCTCCCACCCTAAGGTTATCAGATATGGCCACCCTCATCTTAAGAGGCAGGCAGATCATCTGAGGTCAAGAGTTCGACACCAGCCTGGCCAACATGGTGAAACCCTGTCTCTACTAAAAATACAGAAATTAGCTGGGCATGGTGATGAGTTCTGGTAATCCCAGTTACTCAGGAGGCTGAGGCAGGAAAATTACTTGAACCCTGGAGGTGGAGGTTGCAGTGAGCCGAGATCATGCCGCTGCACTCCAGCCTGGGTGACAGAGTAAGACTCCGTCTCAAAAAAGAAAAAAAAAAATCTAGTGTGGTCAGCCCTAGCCTAAGCAAAGCATTTTAATCAGGTATGACAGAGATTACCTTCTAGAGCTGATGGCAAAGGCCATACATCTCTTTAACAAAACTAAACTCTCTACTACACATAATACCTCCTAGGTAGAGTGATGATATGTGTTGATTTGCCCAGAACAGTCCCAGTTTATTCTTTTTTTTTTTTTTTTAATTTTTATACTTAAGTTCTGGGGTACATGTGCAGAACATGCAGGTTTGTTACACAGGTATACAAGTGCCATGGTGGTTTTCTGCACCCATCAAGCCATCATATACATTAGGTATTTCTCCTAATGCTAGCCCTTCTCTAGCCCCCTGCCCCTAAACAGGCCCTGGTGTGTGATGTTCCCTTCCCTGTGTCCATGTGTTCTTATTGTTCAACTCCCACTTATGAGTGAGAACATGCCATGTTTGGTTTTCTGTCCTTGTGTTAGTTTACTGAGAATGATGGTTTCCAGTTTCATCCATGTCCCTGCAAAGGACATGAACTCATCCTTATTTATGGCTGCATAGTATTCCCTGGTGTATATGTGCCACATTTTCTTTATTCAGTCTATCACTGATGGGCATTTGGGTTGGTTCCAAGTCTTTGCTATTGCGAACAGTGCCACAGTAAACATACGTGTGCATGTGTCTTTGTAGTAGAATGATTTATAATCCTGCGGTTTATTCTTGATGCCCTGGAATAATAGCTTTTAAAATGTCACACTTCTTTTGACTCTCAAAACTGCCTCAATTTGGTTAATAAATCACGAAGTCATTTGACTTATTGGCATGAGTAATATTAGAAATATTTATGATCTAGTATAGCATAAACATTGGTCAAATTGCATGGGTACTTGCAGCAAACAAGTGGTGGGGCAATAACTATTACACACGGGTGAATTGTATGCTCTGCTCATCAGGTTGTTGTATAAAATTAACATGTACCTATAAATCTTAAAAAAGGACACTAGCAAATCTCTTTTAGAGTGAATAACATTTAATGCCTACCAAGCATCTATTCCCCACTTCCATATTTATAACAAAATCTTAATTTATTATTCCATGACCCTTCTACATCCAGGACTTTTTTACCTAGGGTAAGCTGCTCCCATCTCTACAACAATGGATGAATCCTGAGAAGTATAAGCTAGTGCTTCTCAAATTTTAGAATCACCTAAGGAGACCTTGAAACATCCTGATATTCAGGCTCCATGCCCAGAGAGTCTGACTTTCCCGGCCAGGGAAAGGCCCAAGTATTAGTACTTCAAGAGATACCACCCCACCCCAGTTAAAATGGCTTTTATCCAAACGTCAGGCAATAACAAATGCTGGTAGGTAAGTGGAGAAAGGGAAACCCTCATACACTGTTTGTGGGAATGTAAATTAGTTCAGCCACTGTGGAGAACAGCAGACTCCTCAAAAAACTAAAAATAGAACTACCATATAATCCAACAATCCCACTATATCCAAAAGAAAGGATATCAGTATATCAAAGAGATATATGCACTCCTGTGTTTCTTGCAGCACTATTCACAATAGCCAAGATACAAAATCAACCTAAATGTCCATCAACTAATGAATGGATGATGGACATGCAGTATATATACATGATGGAATATTATTCAACCATAAAAAGAATGAAATCCTGTCATTTGCAACAACTTGGGTGGACCTGGAGAACATGTTAAGTCAAATAAGCCAGGCACAGAAAGACAAATCAGTTATATGTTCTCACTCACATGTGGGAGCTAGGAAAAAAAAAATTAAAATTATGGAGATCAAGAGTACAATGATGGTTACCAGAGGCTGGGAAGGGTGGCAGGGATTGGGGGCATAGAGTAGCAATGGTTAAGGGGTACAAAAATGCGATTAGATAGATTGAATAAGATCTAGGCTGGGCGCGGTGGCTCACGCCTGTAATCCCAGCACTTTGGGAGGCTGAGGTGGGTGGATCACCTGAGCTCAGGAGTTCAAGACCAGCCCGGGGAACATGGCAAAACCCCATCTTTACTAAAAATACAAAAATCAGGTGGGTGTGGTGGTGCATGCCTGTAATCCCAGCTACTTGGGAGGCTGAGGCAGGAGAATCACTTGAACCCAGGAGGCAGAGGTTGCAGTGAGCAAAGATCATGCCACTGGACTCCAGCCTGGGTGACTGAGAGAGACTCTGTCTCAAAAAAAAAAAAAAAAAATATATATATATATATATAGTTTTCAGCAGCACAATAGAGTGATGTACTTAAAAATAACTTATTCTCAAAAGAAGACATTTATGCAGCCAACAAACATGAAAAAAAGTTCATCATTACTGGTCATCAGAGAAATGCAAATCAAAACCACAATGAGATACTATCTCATGCCAGTTAGAATGGCGATCATTAAAAAGTCAGGAAACAACAGATGCTGGAGAGGAGATGGAGAAATAGAAACACTTTTACACTGTTGTCAGGAGTGTAAATTAGTTCAACCATTGTGGAAGACAGTGTGGCAATTCCTCAAGGATCTAGAACTAGAAATACCATTCGACCCAGAAATCCCATTACTGGGTATATACCCAAAGGATTACAAATCATTCTACTATAAAGACACATGCACACATATGTTTATTGTGACACTGTTCACAATAGCAAAGACTTGGAACCAACCCAAATATCCATCAATGATAGACTGGATAAAGAAAATGTGGCACATATACACTAGGGAATACTATGCAGCCATAAATAAGGATGAGTTCACGTCCTTTGCAGGGACATGGATGAAGCTGGAAACCATCATTCTCAGTAAACTAACGCAGGGACAGAAAACCAAACACAGCATGTTCTCACTCATAAGTGGGAGCTGAAAAATGAGAACACATGGACACAGAGAGGGTAACATCACACACAGGGTCTGCTGGTGGGGGGAGCTAGGGGAGGGATTCATTAGGAGAAATACCTAATGTAGGTGACGGGTTGATGGGTGCAGCAAACCACCATGGCACATGTATACCTACGTAACAAACCTGCACATTCTGCAAATGTACCCCAGAACTTAAAGTATAATTTAAAAAAATAATAACTTATTGTATATTTTAAAATAACTGAGAGAGTAGAATTGGAATGTTTCTAACACACAGAAACAATATACATTTAAGGTGATGTATACCCCAATTACACTAATTTGATCATTACACATTATATGTCCATATCAAAACATCACATGTACCCCACACACATGTACTATTTTGTACCCATAATAATATAAAAAACATTTTAAAGGCCTCCCTTGTGATTCTAATAAGCAGCGAGTGCTGAAAACTAGCAATCTATCCCAATCAGAGTATTCCCATACTCCTCGATGGGAATTGTATGGGAATGGGCTTGCAGCACACCTGCAAGCCAAGGAGATAGAGATGTGACAGAGTTTCTCCTGCCACTTCCAGAAGAGTTTCCTGCAAACGTCTGTCTATCCCGAGAAAAGAATTAGCAATATTGTAGCCTAATTGCTTCTGACAATCATCTAAAGGCCACACAGAAAATTACTCTCAGGATGAAGCTGATCATTTGGACATCACAGCAGAAAGGGAGAAGCTGGGTCCTTGAGGACATGGTTGAGCTCCTGTATCAGAATGACACCCACAAGCCCCTCCTTTCTTTGACTGACAGTTACATGAGCCAAGATATTTCCTCACTGAGCTTGCTTTTCTGAGATTTGCAGCTGAAAGCCTCCCAGCTCCTCACTATCTTGTGTTTTACTCTGTGTCATGGAATTACTCTCTAATTACTCCACTAATAATAAAGGAGGATTAATATCATGACTACAAAACACATTTCATTCTATTTGAAAATACGTTTTGCTTTCCATTTTAAAAAGATTTTATCCCACACCATAGGGTATACTATTCACAATCCCTAAGATAACCAATATCTATCAATGAGTGAACAAACTCCACAAGCAGGTCCCTGCAAATTGGGAGAACTTCCACAAACCCTTTTGTGGGAGGACTGCTCGCGCTCCCTGGAGTCTCATTTCGGGTTGGCAGATAATCATTTTTCTAATGCTTCTTGAGTCCTCTCCAGCCCACTCTGCCCTTCACTGTAAATGCCTGGCTCTAGTGCTCATCCTCACTCCAAAGCCTTCATGATTCACTTACCCTCTTTTCATTGCTCTTTGAGCCTTGTCCCCAGGGAACTCTGCCCTGGAATGGACAGAGCTTTCTTGCTCATCATCTTGAAATATCGTTATGTACCAGCAGGCAGGCTCTACTTTCAGCAGGGGGGTGCTGACCTGATCTAGCTAAAAAATAAAAATGTGCTCCATGCACTTCACCTTTTTCTCCCTGAGAAAGCAGTGACATCTGCCAAGTATGCTGCTTGCATTGCAAATGGTTTCCTAATGAGTCTTTCCATTCAGCTTTGCCCACAGAGAAAGGGCACTAGGATTGGAGGCAGAGAGATGGCATAACATCCAACACTATTCTCTCCTTCAGGATTGCCACAGACCCTCAGAGTTTCCATCTGTAAATGGGAATAATTACACCTACATCTCAAGGTAATTGTAAAGATTACATAAAATAATGTTTATAGCATGATTTGGGGAATTGGTTGGCATTCAATATACATAAAAATTATGTGCATAGATAAAATAAAAATATTTTAGCCAACATGAAGGTCAATTTTGCTGCCACTGACAGACTCTTCTGAGACTGGTGACTCCTGTTGAGTAAGCAGCACCATCCATACCAATTGGTTGTACCAGGGATGGCCTCTTGGCTCCACATGGGCAATTCATATTCTCTCTCCCAGGAATTAGGAGGCAGAATAAGAAGCCAATTCATTTAGTTGTAAGAAGCTGAGCTAAAAGATCATAAAAATATGGACACTGAGGTCACTGTCACGGAAACAGAGGAGTGAGCAGGAAAGGCAACAGGTAGAGAGAGAAGAGGGCAAAGCAGAAGCAAAGAGAGGAGCAAGAGTGAACACTATTTGTAGAGAGAGGAGAGAGAGGCCCCACAAAGTCCACCTCCATGGACCTGAATTTATGTAGTTCATGTATTTATATTTGAGGTCTCTTTGAGAGCATTTCTATTGCAACAAACAAACCTCAGGACAAACACTGAGACAAAGTTTTAGTCACACACTCAAAAGGAAAGGGAGGGAGAGTAAGAAAGAGAGAGAGAGAGAGAGAGACTACATATCTACAGTCATACATAGATTCAACTCTCTAGCCCTCCAACTTTTCAAGACTGGTATCTCTTTGCCGCCACAGACAGACATATCACTATTGCCTCAAGGACTGTGAGAGAAGAAATCAAATTGGGTGGTGAAGGAAAGTGGACTATTTTGAGATTTCCCCCAAAGAGCAAAAATAGGAGCCATGGTAAGGACCCACAGGCATTGCAGTCTAAATGCATCACACATATTCTCCTCTGTACAATCACTGTTCTCCAAAGAACAAGCCTTGGGCTCAAAGCCTCAGCTTCTCACACAGAGGCAGTCAAGTCTCAAGGGCTTGGGGGGAAATACATCAATCAAGCCATTCTTTGGTAAATGTGAGGAACATTAAGATGTTGGTGAGGCCTGTGGCCTGTTATTACCATCAACGGTAATATGTGCTTCTACAAAAGTTCTCAGATTAGGGGAATTTTATAAAAACAGCACCATATTATTATATATTATAATGAGGAAGGAAGTGTTTGGGAGAAGCAATTTTTAGAAAGTAGGATGACAGGGAGATTAAATATTTTCCTTATGGGGTGCCAAAAGGAACGAAATTTATCAGAAATTGGTAAAAGAGGGATGAGAATGAAGTGAGGTGAAGGTCTCATGCCATTTACTAACTGGGTAACCTTAAGCAAGTTCCTTTACTACTCTGTGTCTTGCTTTCCTCACATGTAAAATGGGGATAATAATAATAAAATCCTTACCTCATAGAGTTGTTTTAGCAATTAGGTGAGAATCACACCTTGCCAGGCATCAAACACATCTCTACATTCAGCCGTGTTTACTGTTTTTAGCTGGGCTTTCCCAGAAAACGACAATGAGACTAGGGTTTCTGTGCAAGTAATCTATTTGGGAGGTGATCTCAAGAAGCACCCGCAGGGAACTGTGGAACTGAGATCAAAATGTAAAGAAATTAACTTAGGGAGCATCCAGAGCAGCTATCACTGCGGGCACTTGGTTCAGTCACACTAACAGGCCAACCAACTCTCCATCATGGCATTCAGACAATGCGAAGGAGACATATTCAAGGGACATTAGAATCATCTTGTTATCCCACAAATGTCACCATAGGGCATAGACCAACCTGTATTTGATCAACCTTGGCCAGTACTTTTGTTGGGAGACCTGAAGTGCCTAAAATTATAGCTTTTGGGTTTGAAAGTATGCCTGATAAAAATTCCAAGCAACCTAGTCATTTCAGTAAAGCATGTATGTACATTGGGAATGAAATCACTAACTATATGGATTCCCCAAAGAAAATGAATATCCCTTAACTTTCTGAATGCATTCAAGCAAGGGCCTAGCCAATGCAATCTGAGGTTCCACATGGTTTTCACCCAGGCTTCAAGGGAAATAGGATCACCTTAACATTTACTGACTCATATTTCACCTTCATGTTCCCTCTCCAAGTCTGTTCTATTGTTCATCCTGTTATTTCTGGCTGCAGGATGAGGGTCTCACATCTGTTCCTGAATTCATCTGTCAGTTGACAACTCAAACCTACTAGAGCACCTCTATTCTTACACTGTGGCTCTTCACCACTGTACAAGAGTGGACATCCTTCCCAGGGTAAATGTCTCTGGATGCTCCCAAATGTCCTTTCCTCCAGGCTCCAGGGCAGCACTGTGTCCCCTAACCTCTCCATGCTGCAAAACTCTGTTGTGTTCTGGGGAGTATAAGGTGAGTGCCCCTCTCTGCTTCATAGCACTGTCTACTGCCTGAGGCAGAAAAGTCTGGGTCCCTAAATCTCACCAAGCCCCTCTTTCTAAACAGCTCAGTGAGCTTTCTGTCCACAAACACCTTATCCACGGGGCTCAGACACAGACACAAGCCAGTCAGGCACATAAATCCCTAATGGACCTACTATATCTTATAGGACCCCGTATGATTCAGCCTCTGCTTACCTCTCCAACAGCATCTCCCATCAGTCTTCCTCTCATGCACTCAGCTCCACGCATACTGGCCTTCTTGATGTTTCTGGAGAACTCAAGATGCTCTTTCTAGCTTCAGTGACTTTGTGCTGGTTACTCTCTCTGTCTGGAATGTTCTTCCCTGTGATCTTTGGAAAGCTGACCCCTTCTTGTTATTTAGAGCTCAGCTTAAATGTCATTCTGATCATCAGTGTTAAATTGTCAGCTATCAGCTCAGTACCAAGCCACCAGGCCCATCTGAGGATGAGAACTATGTTTCCCAGAGTCCCCTTTTCTGTATGCTTCTAGATTAGGGTTTTCCAAGGAGAAGAGTTCAAGCAAGATGTGGAAGGCAGAAGTCGCTATTATTGGGAGCTCGTGAGTGTAAGACAAGGCCACTCTCACGGACACACTTCACAATCCAACTCAAAGAGCTAGTATTGTGCTACTTCTTGAACTTCGCTTTGAGTTCCAGCTTTTCCAGGTGAAAGTGCAGAGAGTTTCTCTGATTCTAGAGCTGAAGCTTTTCAGGCCTTCACTCTCCAACTCCTCCCACATTCATACCACCCAATATTCCTGGAATACTTGACTTGCCTCTGTTTTTCTTCCTGGAACCAGGGTTGCTACACCACCTATCTGAAGTAGCTCCTTATACTCAACCTCATCACCCTCTTTCAATTCTCTCCTTAGCACATCTCAGTGATATTTTCTTTCTTCATTTACTTGTTTGCTTTCCGTCTCCATTGCTGCCCTACTCCCACCATAGGAACACAATTGGGAACTTCGGCTATTTTGTTCACTTCTGTTTTGTCCAGTGTGTGGACCCAGAAAATCTGAGACAGGTGTCAGTTAATTTAGAAAGTTTATTTTGCCAAAGTTGAGGATGCGCCTGTGACACAGCCTCAGGAGGTCCTGATGACATGTGCACAAGGTGGTCGAGGCACAGCTTGGTTTTATACATTTTAGGGAGTCATGAGAACATCAATCAATATTTGTAAGAAATACATTGATTAAGTCTAGAAAGGTGGGACAACTCCAAGCAAAGGCAGAAAGACTCAAAGCGGGGAGGCGGCTTCCAAGTCACAGATAGGTGAGAGACAATTGGTTGCATTCTTTTGAGTTTCTGATGAGCCTTTCCAAAGAAGGCAATCAGATATGCATTTATCTCAGTGAGCAGAGGGGTGACTTTGAATAGAATGGGAGGCAGGTTTGCCCTAAGCAGTTCCCCACGTGAATTTTCCCTTTAGCTTCGTGAGTTTGGGGGCCCAAGTTATTTTCCTTTCACACGTGCATGGCTTCAAATAAAATCCTTCTTTTGAATAGAAGTTCTAATAGCTTCATAATTGTACAACTGGTCAGATGGAAATACAGGAGTAGGAAGAATATTGTTACATGAGAATTCCACTAAACAGCATTTACTTACAGAGTACAAACCAGTATAATTTTTACTTCCTTTGCAAAGGAAGTACAGATGCATTTATTGAGCACCTACTATAGTCATGCCAAAAACTGTGCTAGGCTCTTTAACATAAATTATCTCTTTCACTTGCCTATAAAGTTTCTGTATTATGAGTGCCTAGATTAATGTAGGATTCAATAAGCTTCTCAGAAAACTCAGACCAGATGTCTCTATCTTAAATTTCAAGATCTTACTTGGCCCTGGTCCTGTTCCCTCTAGCCAGAACACAACAGCAGGCTCCTAGAAGGAAAAATGAACTATTTAAGGATTTCCTGATGGAAGCAGAGGCTCACAACTTGACATAAACTCAGAGAGGAGCTCTGTGGTCAGTTCAGAGTCTGATATTGGAGGTTAGAAATTGTGTCTCTGCCAATGCCTCATTTTAAAGCCCAGGATTGTTTCTGGTTGGCCATCTACCAATTAGAAGCAAGACAAGAATGAAATAAACTAAAACACTACTGTGATGACATACCTGAGATGAGTAGTAAAGGTCACCTTCATCTGTAAATAGCTTCTTTTTAACGAGCTCCTTTGCACATGTCAATCACTGAAATACAGTGGACTGTGGCTAAGAGTACAGTGTTCACCTATCTGTGGCTCTCTGCTCCTTCCTAGGCACATGGGACTATACTTCCCAGGTATCTTGCAGGTAGGTGGAGTCACATGACTGTTTCTAACCAATGGAAAGCAAGTGAAAGTGATTTGTGCCACTTCTGGTCAACGAACTTCAGAGTAGGTCTAAATGCTCTGTGTTCCCTCTTTCTTTCTCAGGTAGACCCTGGAAATCATGTTTGTGAGCTGGCATCAACATGTGATAGTGAGATACAGGACTAGCTGGATTTCCTAGGCTGACTTAAGAATTCCTAAGCCTAGCTGAGAAGGTGACTGCACCAACCTTTAAACAAGGGGTTTGTAACTCAGCTCACACCCGACCAATCAGGAAGTACAGAGGGCTCACTAAAATACAAATTAGGCTAAAAGCAGGAGGTAAAGAAATAGTCAAACAATATGTCGCCTGAGAGCACGGGGGGAAGGACAATTATTGGGATATAAACCCCAGGCATTTGAGCTGGGAGAGGGCATCCTCCTTTGGGTCCCCTCCCATTGTATGGGAGCTCTGTTTTCACTCTATTAAATCTTGCAACTGCACACTCTTCTGGTTCGTGTTTGTTACGGCTGGAGCTGGGCTGGAGCTGAGTTTTCACTTGCCGTCCACCACTGCTGTTTGCCGCCATCGAAGACCCGCTGCTGACTTCTCCACCTCCAGATCAGGAAGGGTGTCCACTGCGCTCCTGATCCAGTGAGGCGCCCATTGCCACTCCCTATCAGGCTAAAGGCTCGCCATTGTTCCTGCACAGCTAAGTGCCTGGGTTCGTCCTAACTGAGCTGAACACTAGTCACTGGGTTCCACAGTTCTCTTCTGTGATCCACGGCTTCTAATAGAGCTATACCACTCACCGCACGGCCCAAGGTTCCATTCCTTGGAATCCGTGAGGCCAAGAACCCCAGGTCAGAGAACAAAAGGCTTGCTGCCATCTTGGGAGAGGCCCGCCCCCATCTTGGGAGCTCTAAGGACAAAGACCCGCCAGTAACAATAGTAGGGCTTATTCAGGCCGGATCTCAGCATTTGCAGCAAAGCATCCCACTGTAAGATATACTGAATGAATATAAATTAAATCTTTTTTCTGTTAAGCCACTGAGATGTGGGGATTAATTTGTTACTCCAACATAACCTAACCTGTCCTAACTAATGTTAACTCCAAGATCCTCTTTCCTCATGATAATTCCTACTGTATAAGTGAATAATAATTAATGAGATCCTGGGTAATGATTCTGAAGGACACTGTACTTTTCTCTCGGGTATACAAAAGCACTTTGTATATATTGTCTCCTTTATGCATATAGCACTTCTGTAATGAAAACTAGAATGATCATTTCCATGTGAAAACTAAAGTAAAAGAAGTGAATTGATTATCCATAGATAATCACAGCTCATTAGAAAGAGCCTGTAAAGAAAAATCCATATGGACTTATTACCACCATCAGGCCTCGTTCATTCACAAAACAATCTCTTGGGCTTTTCTGGGCTAGCATCCATTTCTTGCCTCTCATAAAACCCCTTACCAGAATACAACAGTGCTAAAAGAATGGAAAAAAAAAAGTATAATAGCTTTTTGGATATAAAACCTGAAGTAATTGTATTGTATGGCATGTCTGTGGCCTTAATGTAAATTATTTTTTTCTTTTGATTTCTTCCCACTCTGCTAATAGCATGCCCTCTAGAGTAATCAAGTTACCCAGCAAACTAAGCTCTTGCATTACTAAAAAGTATTACCCAAGAACAGCATGCAACCACTAAAGCTTTTTCCCCCATCCTGTGAAAAATGTAACACTGGCTAAAAAGGAAAGCCATTCTTGGAACCAATTTGGCGTTTGTTGGTTTTTTTCTTCCCCTCAGCTCCTCCTAACAATTTAAAGACTGAAAAAGAGTCAAGGATTATATTGAATACATTGGCAACACTAGTTATTCTACTTATTGTTATATTTCCGAATATATATTCAGATAGATAGATAGATAGATGACAAATATTAAGTGGCTTTAAAATTTCCAACTGGAGCCTTTTCTTTTAAAAAAAATCAAATTGAATTTTTAAACGTTGAAGAAAGGTAAGTAATAAATAATAGGACAGTGAAATAAAATAAACTTATTTTCAATCATTACCATATTCCCTCTATGAGCTTTCTGGAATCATCTAATATGGAACAGAGTTATCCAAAAATAATGAAGAGGAGTGGCAATATAAGAAATCATTACCAATAATTTTGGACATAATGATTGAAAGCCTTTGTTTGTTTTGTTTTAATTTTTTATTTGCTCTCGGATCCATTTCTCTTCTCTCCCCCACTCTGCTCTATTTCCAAGCTCCCTGAACAACATATTTTTACCTAGGTCCCGCAAGGTAGTCACTGGCAGGGGATTAAAAGTGGAATTGCAGAGAAGCCGGGGATCTCTCCAACCCCACCCCAACTTTCTTTACTCCCCTCCTCCCCTCCCTTGGGCAGTCTCTGAAACGGATTGCATCTCTTCAGAGAGTTCTGGATATGACAGAGAAATTCCAGCCTCTGTAATCCCCATATTATTTCCTAGAACTTTTGTTGTTTTGCCTTTGATGTTTAGACCTATGATTGGACCCAGAATTTTGTGTTTGTATGTGTGTGTGTCTGTGTGTGCGCACATGCATGCAATGTAGGATGGGAGTAAGATTCTTTTCTAAATGTGTGTATATGATTAACTCAGCACTATTTATTTAAAAGACCATCTTTTTCCTCACAGTGCTCTTCCCCACTTTGTCATAAATTAAGTGATTTTATATATGTGAGTCACTTTTTGGACTCTCCCCTGTTTTATTCGTATTTATATCAATATCACACTATATTACTTATAGCAGCTTTATGTTAATCTTCATATTTGAGAATGTTTTCCTCCAACTTGGTTCCTCTTGTTCAAGTTCATCTTAGTTATTCTTGCCTCTTTGCATCAAAAACTGTATATTCTTAAATACACATTTAAGAATCAGCATGCTACTTTTCAAGAGAAACAGAAAATAAATAAACAAACCTCGAATTGCATGGGACCTATAAGTCCATATAGGAGAACTAATATCTTTTTAATGTTGAGCCTTCCAATCAGTAAATATGGTTTATTCCTCCATTATTTTGGTCTTCTTTAACTTTTTTCTGTATAGTTACTTAGTTTTCAGTGAAGATTTACAAATCTTCCATTGCATTTATTCTAGAGAGTTGATGTTATTTGATGCTACTGTAAATTTTTTTAATTTAAAATTTTGAATCTCTTAATTATTTTGCTAATATATAGAAAATCAGTCGATATTTGTATATTGACATTTTATCCAGTGTTTGTTAAACTCACTTTTTAAATTTTTGTAATTTTGGGGGGATTTTCTGTGTTCTATGTTCACATCATGTCAGCAGTGAACAACGAAAATTTTATTGCATCAATTTCAATTCTTATATACTTTCTTTCTTTTCCTTGCCTACTTGCAGGAGCTAGGACCCTATCTTGTTCCTGATAAGAGAGGAAAAGCTTCAATATCTCGCCATTAAGTATGATGTTGGCTGTAAGTATGTTGTAGAATACCCTTCATCAGAAAGAGAATTTCTTCTTTGTTATTCGTTTGCTGGTTGCTATTAAATGTTTCTATGATAAACCATTTTTAATTTTATCAAATACATTTTCTGCTCCTATTAAAATATATGATTTTCTTTTTTATTTTATTAGTTTCAATGATTTTTCAAACATTAATTAATCTTCTATTTTTAGAAAATCCAACTTGATTCTGATGTGTTAGCCTTTCTATATATCATAGGATTTACTATTGACATATTTTTGTTTATGATTTTTATAACTATGTTCAAGATGTTGACTTGTAATTTTTATGTATTTTGCTACCTTTGTCCAGCTTGGTGTCAGTATTACGTTGGCCACATGAAAATAGTAGGGAATGTTTCTTTGTCTTTCTTTTGATTTTTAGAAATTTTATCTAAAATTAATGTTATATCTTCCTTAAATATTTGGAACAATTTGGAAGTTAAGCCATCTAGAACTAGAGACTTATTTGTGAAAATTTTTAACTGTGGATTCAATTTCCTTAATAGATATAGAAGTTTTCAAATATTCTATCTTTCCTTGAATTGACTTTGGTAAGCTGATATTTTCTATAAATTTATCTATTTAATCTGAATTTTCATATATAGGCATAAACTTGTTCACAACACCCTATTGTGACTTTCAATGACTGTATGATCTATAATGATGTCTCTCATTTATACCCAATGTTGGTAATTTGAGCTTCTCTCGTATTTATCAATCTTTCCACAAGATTATAAATTTTTGGTTTTTCATTGGGTTTTTGGGGGGGTTTATTTGTTTGTTTGTGACAGGTTATCTCTCTGTTACCCGGGCTGGAGTGCAGTGGCACAATCATAGCTCACCATAACCTCAGACTCCTGGGTTCAAACAATCATTCTGCCTCAGCCTCCCTAGTGGCTAGGACTACAGACACATGCCACTACACCTGGATAATATTTATTTATTTATTTTTGTAGAGACAGTGTCTATGTTGCGCAAGCTGGTCTTGAACTTCTGGCCTCAAGTGATCCTTCTGCCTCAGCCTTCCAAAGTGCTAGGATTACAGGTGTGAGCCACCTTACCTGGCCTGGTCTTTTTAAAGAGCCAAATTTGGCTTTGTTGATATATTCTATTTTAAATATATTTTCTATTTTATTAATTTCCCATCTTTTTATTTCATCCCTTTTATTATCTTTGGTTTTAGTATTCTCTTTATATTTTAATACCTCTTGTCTAATATACACAATGAACATTATAATTTCCTTCTTAAGTGTAGCATTAGTGGTATCTCTGAAGCTTTGATATGTGATACTTTTATTAATAATGAGTTTAAAATATTTTCTAATTTCCATTGTGATAAATTTTTTGACTTTTACGTTACTTCAAAAGAAAACTGCTATGTTTCCAAATATTTGGGGATTTTCAAATTATCTTTTTATAGCTAATTTCTATCTTAAATTTTTTGTAACCAAACAATAAATGCTTATAATTTCCATCCCTTGATACCTGAGATTTTCTTTATAATCCAGGACATGGTCAGTGTTTGCAAATGTTTCACATGCACCAAAAAAGAATGTGTATTCTAAAGTTATTGATTGCAATGTCATACGTATGCTAGTTCTGAATGATGGTATCTCTCTTCAGAGATAATTTCCTTTTCTTCAGGAAGGCAGTTAGATAGAGGGCTGATCATCTTTATCCAATCAGGGATTGAGATCATCTGAGGTTTGGTATTTGTTTTAAGAAGATCTGGTCTGTTTTCAGTTTATCCTTATTCTCAGGGTTTAGCCTTTCAGTAGACCCAACTTAAAGCATGGGGTGTTTATCAGAGTCCCTCATCTTTGGATAGCTATGATATCCAATTTATGTGTTCCTAGTGGCATGAAAATGTCAAAAATTCTGTGCCTTTTTCTGGTTGGGTTTTTGACCTCTTGGCCCATGGTTTAGGAATCAGCAAATACCTCAGGGGGAAATCTTACTGATCACTGAGCTCATTTCGTAGCAATTCTCCATTTTCAAGATTGTGACCCCTAAAATTCTGGATGCTTGGGTAAATTTGAGTTCCAATTATATTCTCAGTCTGCTAAGAATGCAGATAGCACTGAGCTGCCACTCAGCTTTTCTATCCTCTGTAGTCCACAATAACCTACGAGTATTAGTAGCAGACAAAGCGGAGCTCCTCTTCAACGCATTTCTCATCCCACTGAAATCCTGGCTCCACAAGTTCTGGCTGCTTAGTTGTACTACAATTCATTCAAACAGTAGGGGTTTTTTTTTTTAATTCAGATTTAATTATTGTTCTCAATAGAGACATTGTTCTGATACTAAATAGTCCATCATAGCCAAAACTAAAAATTTTGGATTTCTTTTTCTTTATCTTGTTTTTGGATTTATTAATCTTCCCATATTTGTGGATGGTTTTCTTTCATCAGTTCTGGAAATTTTCAGCCATTACCTCTCAGAATATTAACTTGTCACCATTCAGTCTATTCTCTTGCTCTGTCAATCAGATTAGATACGTGTCAGAATTTCTTACCTATCCTCAATGTCTAAAACTCTATTTCACAATTCCCATCTCTTGCTCTTTCTGGTTTACACTCTTGGTAATATTGTTTAGATTTCTTTCAGTTCACTAATTTTCATGTCAGCTGTGTCTAATGTACTGTTTAAACTATCCATTGTGTTTCCAATTACAATAAGTCCATTTTTTATTTTTAGAAATCTTACTTGGTTCTGTTTCTTATTCGCCTACTCAGCTTTTTTGATTTCTGGTTCCTTAATTACACTTTCCTTCCATTTTTATTCCTTTAAAAAATAAACACATTTGAATGTTTACTCTCAAATAATTCCAGTATCTATATAGTATTTGCTGGTCTGATTGTATCTTATGTCGTTTCTGCTGAAACTCAGAGTCACTTGTTTCTTCATGTTATTAGTGAATTTTGATTATGAACTCATGTTCCTTGAAAGTTCATCTATGAGAATTCCTTAACCTAGTGTTTAACATGCATGACTGCAGATAGAAATTTGTTTGTTTGTTTTCTGGCATGGGCCTAATAGCATTAACAACCTGAAATTTATCTAATCTGATGTGCTCTTCTGGCCATATTGGTGATTGTGCCTTTTTTTCAAATAATCTGAGAAGACTTCATTTTTCTTGCCAAATCCCAAACAGGCAAGTAGACAAAGTTTTGTGGTTTTCTTTTCTCAAAGTGCCAAATAAAAGTGGACTTCAGCTTTATATGTATGTGTGTTGGGGATGGGGGTGTGAGAGGAGTGATCTGCCATCCCATTTTCTTTGGATTATAGACTCTGTCTCCTATCCCTTACATAAGGACCTTTAAAATGAGTCTAGTTTGCAGGGTTCAGCACACGCCCTCAAGGCAAAAAACAATCTTCAGCTCATTCTTACCTCCATTTTTTTTCTGACTGATTCTGAACTCCAGTTATTTCTTATATTTTAACCCTAGCTCAGACACACAACTTTCAAATACATTTAAAAGGATTTTTTGAAGTATTATATCTGCCTTTTTAGCACTCGCTACTCTGGAATGGACTAATACACATGAGCTGTTAATATAGGTTATTACATTAACAGAGAAGAGAAAAGAGTAAAGAGAAAGATTATAAAATATATTGTTTTGTATTTTTTCACATACATTTCATAAATTTGGGAGGAAAATTTAATGGGACTTTTGCAAAATAACTGTAACATAGAGAAAACATTTCAAAAAAGTACTCATGCAATCCACAGGGATCTCAAGCATCTCTAGATACTGAGATGAAGTGAGCTGAACTGCCAGAAAGTTACATTTTTGTACACATTAGGGTTATCCCTAAGAGTGTAATGTTTACCTTTAGCTTTTATCAAATGTCATCATATAGTCAAGCCATATGAAATTTAGTATTTTATCAGTTATAAAAATGTGATTGAGGTCAGTTTTTATTACATCACTCACTGCCCTCAAGGAATTATATAATGGCTTAAAGCCAAATTTGAAAGCCAGCTGTGGCAACAAGGTTTAAGCCTTATGATGTGGATAATTATGATCTCCTTTTTATTTGATCCTGATATTTTATATCTTCTTTGTCACTTTCATTTTGGTTTGCTATGTTATAAGCTGCCTCAAATCCTCAAAGGGAAAAAATAGGCAAATAGATTTTTTTAAAGAATGTGTGTTGAGCAAAGGAGAATTAACCTATAACCTTAGTATAATGACAAATTTTGATTAAAACAATTAGGAGTGATGTAATTATTATTTAATTTGGACTTTGATACAGAATGGTACAAAAAGGCAGTATATACTCATAGAAGCAGTATAAGGAAAAATCAATAGACTGAAATTCCAATTTTGAATTAAACAAGCCAACCACATAACTTGATTGTGCCTCGATTTCTTCATTAACATCTGCCTTTTCTACCTCACAGGATTACAGTAAAGGAACACACACACACACACACACACACACACGCACAAAAAGATTGTTTTGATTCTTCAAAAGATTGTTCTGATTCTCATATGAAGGAATGGAAAACAGCATTTACTATTAATTTTGCTAGGTATTCCATCTAAATTATCTTATTTAATCCACAGTACAACCCTCTTTGGTAAATATTATTATCCCCAATTTGCAGACCAGTAAACAAAGGCTCAAACTTACACAGTTATTAATCAGCAGTGCAGGATTTCAAATTTACATCTATCATAAATGACTGATATAGTCACCATACCAGGTGAAGCTCCCCATACGGGAAAGGTATTCAATAGATGTTTTGGACTTCATTTATTGCTCAATACAAAAGTCAATGCCATCTGTATTAAGCAATCATATGGAATCAATCATTTATTTTTGAGTATCTACTCCACAACTTGCAAATCTTGAAACTTAAATCCCTTAGTGACAGTTCATGGGCTAAGACTTTAATGAGGAAGGACCTGAGTTAATGTAATAGTTTTCTGATTGTTATAACAGCAACTTAAAGGAAATGAAAACAGACTTTTTGCTAACAGGGTCAGAGATTGAGTTATTTTCTCTAGCTATCCCTAATATAAACCAATTTCTAGCACTGCAATTTAGGAAGCCAAGCAAGGGTTTTTAAAATTGGAACGTCACCATCATTTCACCTTTAGAAGCAGGCTAGTGAGAGCTAACCAATAGCCTCATATCAAAATAGTCTGAGAAAACTCTGCATCCACACACTTCCATTGCTTTTTCCCAAAGATGGCACAACAATTAAAAATCCTAAAATGCAAAATGTAAAAGGAAGCTTCATCATTGACAAATGGTAGAAATATCGGCCCACCGCCTTGGAACCCCTTCTGAAGCAAACCCAGTAGAGAAAAGCAATCAGTACCAACTGGAGAACCTATGCAGTTCCCATCTCCTCAGTCCTCTATGGGAGCACTTCGTTAAATGTTTCTAATAACATAAAGCCTGAATTTGCATTCCTCCTATATAAGAGCTTGAAATCAATTTATCGTCAGGCAACAGTGATAGTATTTGTCCCTTATATCCTCCGGAAAATAGTTAATATATAAAAAATGTTGATAACTTCTATTTTTAATGGAAAGATTTAATAAATATAATTTCATGTACATGGAGGAAGAAGGACTATGAATTCCAAGGCAGTCCAGGCCTGTCAGGAGCAGCATCACTTCTAATCCTGCCCAAGCAGACAACGTGATTGTATATCCTCATTAATGCTATAATTGGTATCTGGAATCTGTTCAAAAATGCCGATTTACTTTGTAACAGAGGATTATGGCTGAATTTGGAGTTCTTTATGGTCTGCAGATGCTTGTGAAATTCAAATATAAAAACTGTCAGTTAAACATCTCATGAAAAGCCGTACCTTATACTAATCCAAAGGAACATGAACAAGTGCTTGAGGGGATGAAAACCCACAATGTGTTTCAGTAGCTAACCACTTACAGAAACATTAACATTCCTGGACAGGGTTGCTCACTGAGTTTCTAAAGTAACTTAGGAGCTATCAGGATTCAGTTCTTAACAGACTTCAACACAGTAGGGGGAAAATTGTCAGTCACAAGCCTCCAGTATTTATGAATTATTAATGTTGGCTTTCTGGGTATTTTTTTTTCCAGTTTTGCTTTTGTGTGCGTGTTCAGCTGAGTAATTCAATAGACTGATGGAGACATGAATAGATATGCTAACTAGCACCAGGGTTAACCTTTAAAGTTCGTTAAAGCTGTCAGCTTTCAATGAAATATTTTCACGTTCCTTTTTTTTTTCTGTGAACTGGAATATAAACATTATTTGTACACTGGGATCAGAGGTGCTTAGGAGAAAAGGAGACTGCACCCTGGCATCAATTTTTTTTTTAACCAAGACACCACTAATGGATTCATCAAGAAAGGCATCTTTAAAAACATTTCTCATTTACAAATCATGCCACCAGAATATATTCACAGCCTACCTTTATTACAGTATTTTTCAACTGAAAAAAAAAAAAGTGATGGCACGTCCCTATTGCTACAAAAACACTGGAAAAAAGGGATAAGATTTAGAGACGAAATATGGAAAGCTAAGCAGTGTGCTACATCAGTGTGTGGGTTGCAAAAGGAACAAAAAGTACATCTTACGATTGTGGTAAAGATGACATATAAAGCTGGTAACCACCTTTTGTCTAAACAGAGATTCTTTGGAAAAACAGGGAAATAAGGAGGCTCCTAATTAAACCAATTATGAAGTTTTCAAAATCTTCAAGGATTTTGTATCTACATATACTTGCTAAACAAACCTAAATAATAAAACTCATAATAGAAACCTTCCTGCTTCACAATCTTTCCTGCTACTCTTTAACCATAAAGTACGTTACTGTCTCTTGCTATGGAATCATCTGTCGCCTGACACACACCTGGGCTATTCCACTGCCATGTCTAATGGCTGCACATTTCTAAGTCCTCCTTTCATCTCAATCTCTATCAAAACAAGAAATAAGCCAATGTGAAATGAAAGAGGAAGACATGCTGCTTTTGAAAGTCTTTAACTGCCCACCAGTTTGCAACAATTCCATTATTAAAGATACAGAATAAGAAAGCTGCCCATTCTTGATGTGTAACAATAAAGATGTAATAAACCTAATAACTCAACCTTATTCTAAAGGGAGCTCTATTCTTCAATTTTTTTTTCCATCACATTCCTTTGAGGTCAGCAAGACAGATAAGAGAATGGTTTGATCAGCTTCATAAAAGTAAAGAAAAAAATTGAAGCGAAGAAAATTTGGATTACTTGCCATCGTCCCAATGCTCTTAGAAATACTTCAGCTTAACCCTTTAATCCTTTATCAGATCAAGGACAACTAGCCCCACATCTAATTTTCAAAGTAATTTTTGTCTCCCAATAGATGCTCCAAATTAGGGGCCCTGAAATATGGCCCAGACTCCATCTCTTCTTTCTCAGTATCTATGCCTTTAGAACTGCTCTCTCTCACCAGGATTGAAAAAAAAAAAGAGCTCTTGGAGTTTATTATTTATTCTTCCTCCTTTCCTTCAAAACAATTTTTTCTCTTTTCTGATATCTATCTTTTATTATTATTTATAATATAGAAGCATATATCAGAGACAGTATTTTAAATTATTAATGCACTTTATTTGTTTTGCATTTCCAAGTACATGTCCTAGAGCATCCATATGCTTGGGGAGATGTGTTGGGGAAAGAAAAATAAAAATAAAGACTGATGTAATATTCAGCATCTGACATATGAAATAGGATATAACAGAAAGTCAATAAGCTTAAGAGCCATGCATTTTTTAGAGAGAAAGGATTTCCCAAGTGCTTTTATTTACTCTTTTAGGACATCAACAGCCAATCCTGAAGGACCCACGGCCATTGAGTTCTTCTTAGAGCTAAGAAAATTTTATTTCCCCCCAAGAAGGCAATGGCAGGAAAGCTCTTGCTCAACTGTAGGAAAACAAAATGCAGGTAAAGAAAAATAAAAGATTCCCCATTTCTGGCTTGGGGAATTACAGAGAGCAGAAAGGGAAGAAAGAAATGAAGATTCAAATGTTCAGTCTTGGGTCTCCTGATTTTCCCCTCAGACTTTTGCCCAGAGGGTGATTTGTGCTGAATAAGCAAAGAAATCTCAAAGAAAGGTGGGCTCTTGCCCCTTCTTCTCCATTTGGGATTGAAGGAGGAGATGACTATGAGGAAGGCCTCACACCAACATAAAGCCACTCAGCCCAACTAAGAAAGCAACCCATGTGGCTAAACAGAGGGTGATCTGGGTTAAAACTTCTCCTTCTCCCTGAAGGCCCGTGGGTTGTGGGTATCTGAGTTGAGAGTCAGCCACACTCACATGGAGCCTGCTGTCCTGGGCAAGATGACACCACAGGGGAAGGTGGAACTGAGCAGACTGGTCCGAGGGCTGGGTGGGAGGCATGGTAGAGAACACTCGAGAGCCAGAAAAGGACAGGGACCCCTCCAACCCACTAACATGGAGACACCTCATATACCCAGGTGCCATCCTGGAAAGCAAAATAAGGAGAGACAGAACCTAAGTAAATCTACCTAATAGGAGTGCAACACGACCTAAAGAAACAGCTTCAATGTTTTCATCAGACCAAATTGGGTACTGTATTACATTTTCCCCACTCTCCAGAAGAGTTTCAGAATTAGCTCCTCAGGTGATTCTTCTGCACATTGAGTTTTAAGTTTAAGAACCATTACCCAACTTTCTAGCTATCATTGCAAAAATAAAAACTATGTGAATCTCTGGATTAATTGATCATGAGAAGAGCAGATATTCTTGGTACTTGAGTTAGAAATTTCTCCCCAGGGCCCTCCTGGCAAAAATCCCATGCAATGGTCTTAGTAGTTACCTTTCAGGAGACACAGAAATGGGCTTCTTGAGGTTCTTCTAGAATGTTCTTTGCTCAATGCCGAGGACACCTCAACAAAAAGCAATTTGTTATAGATAAGCTAATGCCGAAATAACACTTGAAAGCTGAGGGATTCAGCTTCATGATTGAGCTTGGTAGAGAGGTAAGCTTTCAAATAGCTGGTGGAATTGATGAAACAAATACACTTTAACCAAACTTCCCTTCATAAAGGTTGTTTCAGCTTGATTTTTGCTAAATGGTGGGTGGGCCCGAAGCTAAAAGGGTGTTCATTATGGGGCTAGTTTATGTCACTTTTTAAATAGGCAAGTATCTAGGCAGACAATACAGATTAGTTTGATATCTTTTTATAAAAATGGAGTCACTTAGTAAGAGCTAACAATGCTGTATAAGTTTGGTAGGGCTGACTTAACAAAGTACCAGAGACTGGGTAACTTAATGAACAAAAATTTATTTTCTCACAATTCTGGGGCCTGGAAGTCTGAGAACAAGGTGTCAGCAGGGTTCATTTCATTGGAACCCCTCTTCTTGGCTTGTGGATGGCCTTCTCCTTCCTTTTTACTTGGCCTTCCCTCGGTATACGTCTGTGTCCTAATCTCCTATACAGAAAGTGGTCATATTGCATCAAGGCCCACTCATAAGACCTCATTTTACCTTAATTATCTCTTTAATTGTCCTATCTCCAAATACCGTCACATTCTGAGATACTGGAGATTAGGACTTCAGCATATCAATTTTAGGGGACACAGTTCAGCACAAAACAAATGTCTAAATAGGAGATCATATGGCTAACCGTAGAGATAGGTTCAGGAGTGAACACATTCCTCAAAGTCACACCACCAAGATTCTGTTTCTCTGGGGAAAATGAGGTTCTCTTCATCCATGGGGATTATCGGCTATGGGAATATAGCCAGGAGTCGGTCAAATGCCCATTCCTGTGCCTAAGGTGGGCTTGAGCCCCTCCATCTGAAACACATGAACTGTGTGGGGAGGTATGGCACACAGTCAAGCATGTTCATGGCACAAAGTTACCAGCAGAATGTTCAGATGGGTGAATGAAGCTAGGATCTGCTCCAATCTCCAAGCCAGGTGCCCCAATCTAGGGCATCTGCCTGGAGGGATCATCCCTTATAAATTCATAGAGAATCACTGTATGCATTAACAACCCTGGTATTCTTGTCAGGAGGTTAGGGATGTTTGCTAGGCAGGCAAAACTACCAGAGGTCCACTACTCCTTTCCAGAATGCTTCCATCCCAGTCCCATACTCTTTTCTACCTTTTCTTATATGCACTTTCTATGTTTTCTATGGGCCCCGGGTACATAAACTTTGGTTCACTAATTGCACATATGTAAGGTTCTATGTTAAACTCTCCAGAGCTCTTGTGTCTGGAATTGTGTCCCATGTTCCCAGGCCCATGGGGTCATTCCCCATTAAGCCTGAGGCTACTCCCGTCATCACTCTCACATCTTTCACATCTCATACATCTCTCACATGCAAGCTCCCTATACTAAAGAGTCTTTCAATCTCCACCCCAATCCTATCCCTCAGTGCCTGAGGAGGCCTAGCTGCTATGTGCATCTACCTTTCAGGTTCAATGTGTGTGCTTGTCTGTATGTGTATGAATACTTTTTCTTTTTTTCCTTATTACAACAGAATTTGATTAAAGAAGTAGAACTGGTATGAGTGGTCTCAGATAAGGAATTTCTTGTAGTGGTTACACTGTAGGTAATAGTGGGAGCTGAAGAAGCAATCTGTGCAATTTCCATAGGTCAGCCAGGTTGCAGTAGGGCAGGAAGCTGGATGAAAAGAAGAGCAAGAACAAACTGGAATATGGGAGATCACACTGGAACTTGCATCTGCTTTGCACCACTTCCAACCATGTTGCCACGGACGATCTGCAGGACGAGCTGCACCCTTCATTAAGGAGCAACACGCATATGGGACCCAGAGTTCACAGAACCTGAAGGAGTAGCTCTGGTGGGAGGTGCAGGTGGATGGGTGTGGGTGCTGCCCCACAACAACGAGGTGAGCTTGCAGAAGAGTTACAGTGTGCATGAGCTGCCTCCGTGCCTGGCATCCTGTGCCAACCTTCCAAAAATAACAAGATGGCTGTGGCTTGGCTTTGGCCTTCCAAAACTTGTGTGAATTTTTCTAGTGGCCAACTTTAACCGAGTACCAAATAGGAAAGAGTATCCTGGGACATGTAGTTCCAGGTAGCTATGCTCACACAATACAAGTCAACAGACTTAATACATCTAAAATTATTAATTCACTTATAAAGCCATTGTCCACTTTTTAAACTGCACTATACTTAAGTCCATATTAAGACTCGTCTAAGAGGCTAGGCATTGTGGCTCACGCCTGTAATCCCAGCACCTTTGGGAGGCTGAGGCAGGCGGATCACAAGGTCAGGAGATCGAGACCACCCTGGCAAACATGGAGAAACCCCGTGTCTACTAAAAATACAAAAATTAGCTGAGTGTGGTGGCATGTGCCTGTAATACCATCTACTAGGGAGGCTGAGGCACGAGAATCACTTGAACCCAGGAGGCAGTGGTTGCAGTGAGCCAAGATCACGCCACTGCACTCCAGCCTGGGGACAGAGTGAGACTCCATCTCAAAAAAAAAAAAAAAAGACTCTTCTAAGAAAGATGCACCCCACATTAAACTGTATAAACCATGGCTGATAATTAAATATAGGCCAATATCTTCAGCAGGAAATGACCATGGAAAGATTATGTTGAAAGATAGTCATTGCTGAGCCTTAATATGTCATATTTTGTGCATTTGCCACAGTTTATATAATGATTTTACATAAATTATTACTCAAGCATCCAGTTCTCCCCCAGGTTCTGTAGGGTGCAAGCCCTGCTGACCCAATATGTAACAATATGTAATACCTCACAGGGCTCTGAGTCCTACTCTCTTGGGTCTCCCATCAGTTTCATTTTACTAAAAGTTTTGGAAACCTTAAAAGGTCAAATTGAAGCTTTTTCCGCATTGTAAGTCACCAACAGTGGAGATTCCTAATATGTAAATATAGGGGATTGATTAAGTATATTTTCATTTCATCCATATAATGGAGAACTATTTTGCTATTACAGCTGATATTGTAGAAAAGCATATTTAATTACTCAGTACTATGTTAATTAAAATGAAGCAAGTTACATAAGAAGATAGTCTCATTTTTGGAATCCATAGCCCATATATGTGATAGAATTGTCCACATGGAGCTAGGCCAACTCTAGGTGCTTGGCTGTAATATTTGTTGCTGGCAGCAGGGATTCATATGAAGGAGAGACATTAAGTACATATAGGATATGAACTAACTTAGGAACTTGGTTTGTCTTTTATCCTTCCACTCTATTTGGCTTTAGAAACTTCAAGTGCTGCAAGATGCGTAAAGTTTATCTGGATTATCTTGTCATTTGGAGCACTCAAGTGTCTGCTTCAATATGCCTTCGAATCACGAGTGCCAAATGAGAGCGATACTTTGTGCTTCTCACATAAGCTTCTTACCAAGGATCCCAAAGCACCAGCAAAATGTTAGTTTTGCCTCCCATTGCTTCTCTGAAGAAACTCAGGAAAACGCCTGGGGCAATTTGACTCATAAAACTTACCAATTAATCCAAAGATAAACTGTCAAGGGCATGCTTTTACAAATAGATGTGGTTATTCCCAGAGTCCATTCTCCCAAAAGATGTGAATCCCACAGAGTTATAAAAAGGATATGGAAATTAATAAAACCTGGATCCTCAGCCTAACGAGTACAGATATACATAGAAGAATATTACGTGTATCTGAAAAAATACCAAACTTCTTGGCCTCCTATGGAACACACAGGACTTTTTTTTTCTTTCTGCATCTTTGTGCTGGCCTTTCAACTTTTAAAATCAAATAACGATCCGTTACTATGTAAACTAATCATAGGAATGCAATCAGAGATAAAACATTTTTTTAAATATAGGTCTGTAGTCATGTGATGCTGATTTACATTGGCTTTAGTGATTCTGGATGGAAGCTACTCTTTTTAGCCCCCATCTTGCTTTTACCAGCATAAGGCATCCACATGGTACACGTCTTACCCAAGCTGGTCCCATAATCAGTGTCAGCAACTGACACAAAGACCTTGGTCTCCTCACCTCGCTTCATACTCCTATATACCAAACTATTTTTCTATTATTTTAATTCCAACATTATGATGAGGTCGCACAGGTCTCATAACTATAAACTTATTTTATGTCAAAATCCAGGATGTTTTGAAAGAATGAATCATCTTCATTAATAGGCCAATATTTTAAAGCCTATAAATGTGGTAATTCCTGAAATGTATCTATTTTTGGTTGATTTTGGCTTCCATGAAAAAATTTTCTTTCAATGTTTCTTTATTCATATGCACAATTTTAAGAGCCTAGGAGTTCTAAAAAGCCAAGAGTTACTAACTGTTCTCTGGACGTGGTTAAGAGACCTAGCCACTAATTTAGTGAAATAAGTTATAATAGGATTTATACATACATGAATGAATGTGAATCATATTTTAAAAACTGGGATTTTTGCCCCCGAGAATGTGGAATTTTTGGTTTTATTTTTATACCACACATTTAACTTTGAAATAAATAGGTTGCTACATACCATAGTAATTGTGGATGGACAGGGGTCACCAGGAAACAATAAAACTGTCAACACAAACTAATGACAACTGAGCACAGGGTAGCAAATAGGACATGAGTGTTTTATGAGAAAAGGTCAGGAGGTTCAAGTCACGGGGAAGAAAGATGGGTTGTGCCATCCAAACCGAATGCACTTTACAAGTTAATTAGGCTTCTAGAACTTGTTCCAGATGGCAAAGAAATAGCGTGGGAGACGGATATACACCAGCAATAGAGGAGTCAGGGATGAAACACAAAGCAAAGTCTGGTATTGAGACTGGGGAACAGGTAGAAAATTAGGAACAGAAGAAGACAGAGATATGGGACTTGGGACAGTAAGGAGAGATCAGGGCAACATAAAGCCAGAGGTGAGGGGCTGAGCAATCCCATGGAGGATCATGAAGTGGGAAAATAACAGTGGCCTCAGGGCAAGGCATGTAGCTACAGGGCATGCAGTCAGCAGTCTTCACTGGCTCTTTTTTTTTTTAGATAGACAGGGTCTCACTCCATCACCCAGGCTGGAATGCAGTGGCATAATTATGGTTCATTGTAGCCTCAACCTCCCAGGCTCAGGTGATCCTCCCACCTAGGCCTCCTGAGTAGCTGGGACTATAGGCACAGGTCACCAGGCCGACCTCATTTTTGTATTCTTGGTAGAGGCAGGATTTCGCCATGTTGCCCAGGCTGGTCTCTGACCCCTCAGTTCAAGTGATCCGCCCACCTCGGCCTCCCAAAGTGCTGAGATTACAGGTATGAACCACCATGCCCAGCCTCCACCAGCTCTTTATGACCACGTAGGACAGATGTAGACAACAGCTAAACCTCAGAACCAGATGTGGTGCTGTGCAGCAGGATTTCCAAGCTAAACTAAGAGATGTTGAGTCAAAAATGATGCATGTATGTTCTCTCTGTGTCTCAACCTGCTGACCCTCAAACACTTACTGTAAATTTTTTAAGGATCTCATGAAGTCAAATTAGTTACATACCAACACACACACACACTCACACACAAAATCCCAAATATTTATTATAACAATATGCATCCCATACACGCTAAATTATAAAATGATCAATTGCAAACATTTCTAAACCATGTGCTGTGACTTGTCACTGCAGTGTGAGGTGGGGCTGGGACTAGGGTGAGATGAGCAAGACACTCACCTCAGGCACAAAATTTAAGGGAGCATCAAAAATCTCAGGGACGGAGAGATAACATTTTCATGAAATATTTTTAAAAGATTAAAATTAATTTTTCCATGATGGGCAAAATATCAACATTTTGATATCTATTTTTCAAAAAGATTTTAGAGTCTCCATAAATTTTTCATTCAAGAGTCAAGTGCCTCACTGAACTTACCCTGGAGTGAAGTGTTTGATAATAGGATAGGGCATGCTTAACAGTCCTCAGTCTTTCTTAGTCTCTCTTTCTGTGAAGCCTCCAGCATTTCTGCAAAGCTGCAACAGTTGTAGGGGCAGACTTTACACAGTCTTAGGTGCAAGAGTCCCCTCCAAACTCCAGTCCTCTGCTGCTCTGAGTCCCACCGATCTAATGCCCTTGTTCTAGAGATAGAGCTGACATTATAAGAGTCATGCTGGCTTCACGTTACCTAAGTCCTGTGTTTTCCCACAGGACCAGAAGTTCCAAGGCAACTGAGACCCTCTATCTTCACTTTCATGATATCGCACATACATGTTCCCAATAAACATTTGTTAAGGAAATGAGGAACTCTTCCTTAGATCATACTCAGAGGTGAACCAAATCAGAGACAAAGCACTCACAAAATAAAAGAAAAAGGTAATGGCAGTTGACAAAATGAATTCGCAGAGTTGCTTAAACTATGATTTAAAGAATTTAGATTTAGAAAGATCCCAGTGGCTTAAAAAACAAATCAGCAAATGCATGTGTGACACATGTGTCTAGAGCAGGAGCGCTTTGCCTGAGGTCCAGTACAAAAATGGCTTTGAAAGGACAGAATCCTTGAAATTGATTGCAAACTGTATGTACACATTTGAGAGCAGACAAGGGATTGAAGGCTCATGTATTTTTCAAAGTTTTCTTCATATTTGGTGAAAAATCACTGTGCTAAAAATTATTATAAATGGCAACACTCATCCCAGATGGGGCTCAGTAAAACTTTTTCTATAAAAGTACTACTAATTATGGTACATTCAAGGTGAACCTGGTGGGCTTTTCACCCATCTGTGGAAGTTTTTAGGGGCTCCAGTGATACTGCTCTTTAAGTTCTGTTACTACCATGAGGACCAAGAACACCTCTCTCCATAAGTGTTCTCAAGTCAATTATTCAGCATGTGCTTGACAGCCTGGAGCTCTGCCCGAGACAGATAGAAAAATCACATAGAGTATCCCAATATTAAAGCACTTTACAAGCAGCCCTCACCTCTGGTCATTCGGCAACTTCACCAGCATTAGGGGGAGAAAATGCCTGTGTGTGGCCTCTGACTGTGTTTCTTTACCTGTTAGTGCTTTCTCCTCCTCACTCTGCTATCCCCTTTGCCCCTGAAATTCCTGCCCACCAAGTGCTACAAATGTTCATAAGTACAGAAAACTTAATAATTCTAAGGATTGGCAGGAAACTTTGAATCATCTAACCCAGAGGTTTCCACACAGAACAAGGGGATTAGAGGAATGTCAAAGGGGTCAGGTTTTATTTCCCACCCTCACTCCTGCCTCCTCTCACATACACAGCAGTATTTGTGTTCTATGTAATATTTAATTGGGAAAAAAATAGTTTCAATTATAAAGGATACACTCATTTTGCAGAGGAAGAGGCAGCATTCAGCCATTCTACAACTCAGGACTCTTTTGGTAGCAATGAGAGGAATGCAAGTCAAACTGCCTTGAGGGGAAAAAGTGGAGGGATTCACTAGCTTATTAATGAAAACTACAGGGCCCCCAAGAATCACTGGCTTCAGGCAAGGCTGGATCGGGGACTCACAAAGGGTTCTTAGTACTGATCTCTCTCCCTCTTGTGGTTCAGTTTTCTCTGCATTGGCTTCATTCTTGGTCTGACCCTTCTTTGTGGTTCCAAGACAGCTGAAGCAAGCCCCAGACCTTCATCCTCTCACCTTAGCAGCTTCAGCAAACAGAGATCCTACCTGCACAACAGTTCCAGATTAAGTCCTGAAATGGAATCTCATTGTCCAGGGCTCTGTCATATGTGCATTCTTGAACCAATCATTGTGGGCATGGAACATACTGATTGGCCAGACCTGAGTAACATGCCCACTGGAGCTGGAGCTGAAGATCAGCTGCATCTGAACTGTGAGAAATAAATGTGAAGGGTGAGTGTTTTCTCAGAGTAAAGTCAGGGTACGGTTAGCAAAGACTATGAAACTGAGTGGTTTGAATAAACAAGTATACAAGAACTGGACCACACGGCAAATGGGAAGGCTGAGTGATATGCCCAAAGTCAAATATAATTCAGGAGTGACAGAAACAAGACAAAACCCTGTATTTCTTTATTTCCAATCCAGGTGAGTATATGAGTTTGTTAGAACTGCCATAACAAAGTACTACAGGCTGTGTGGCTTAAACAACAGAAATTTATTTTCCCACAGTTCTGGAGGCCATATATCTGACAAGATGGTATTGGCAGGGCCGGTTTCTTCAGGAGCCTCTCTCCTTGGCTTGTAGACAGCCATCTTATCCCTGTGTCTTCACATGGTCTTCCCTCTATGTCTCTGTCCTAATTTCTTCTTAGATGGACACCAGTCACACTGGATTAGAGCCCAAACATACGGCCTAATTTTAACTTAATCACCTCTTTAAAGGTCCTATCTTCAAATATGGTCACATTCTGAAGAACTAGGAGACTTCAGCATATGAATTTGAGAGGAACACAATTCAACACATAATGGTGGATTTTATTACACCAAGAGGGTAGTTTACGTAAATGAGTAAACATAAACACACAGAAGGAGGCCATGCACACAGATAAGGGTACGAATGCATACACTGCCCTGGCAATATGTGCACGGAGGAACATACATGTGCCATCCCGATACCTCGGTGCATACACATACCCCAAAGATAACCATAATGAGTCAACTGCCATTTTCCCTCCCAAATTTCACAAATTAAAGATTTTATAAACCCAACTTGCAACAAATCTAACATTTTTTCTAAGTAAACTACTTTACAAAGTAGCAAGTTCTTATATTAAATTTTTATTAAATAAGATAAATTTTTATACCATTTATACAAATGTCAGTTTCAACATTATCTTTTTCACACTCCTTATGCACAGGGCAATAAGGAATGGAAAGTACAGAGATTAATTTAGGTAACAATTACCATAATTCACAATTGCATTAGCGCCTATTAAGGTTCATTGTTCTGTGGAAATTTTAATGATACATTCCTGAGTGAATAAAAGCAGAAGATGATTGGAAATAAAATTGTTTCTATGTATGCTGACAGGACTGCTGAGTGTAATTATACATTTTGGAGGCGACCTGTTTGGAGTTTACTCCATAATTTTATGTAAATGTTAAATAACTTCACGTGTTCTTCCTCCCAGGTTAAACGCTAATTTGTGTTATTTCAACAAGGGGAGTGCTTCGGGGTTATTAACAGACTTACTCTGCCGATGAAGCCAAAGTAGCTCCACATTCTTTGAAACGATAGAGCTATTTTTTAATTTTTCTTCATTTTACATCTTATTAGTGCGCTGGCAAACTTTTAGTTCTGAAAACAGCTCCCCATTCTTAAAATTGGTAGCAAAAACCCCAAAAGTGAGAATTTTTTCTCTTAAATACAATCAAGCTCATTCACCATGCTGGTTTGCACTGACTGCTTCCATCCAAAAGAAAACAGATAGATAGAAGACCTTGAAATATTCTTCGGTACAACAATTTTAATATATGTAGATACAGATGGCTCAGTATGTCTCCCAGTTCCTAGAGACTAAAACGAAGCCAGCACATAGTAGGTGTTCTTAAGTATGCATTGACTATATGTAGGAAACCCCCCCATCTTTCCAAACCCTCATTAAACAAATGAGAGTTAAGCCTGCTGAAGCATAGTAGACCTGCTTTGTTTCTGCAGAAATGTTCACCCTTATTACCCACATGTATATTTCCCCAAGTCAACAAGGAACCAGAAAAGGCATAAATGGAGAAGGAAGAGGACAGAAAAAACAACACATCCATTTAAGAGAGATGAAAAACTAATTATAATTTCTTCTAAAGTTTCATTATCACATTGTCACTAAAATTTCATTATCATTATCATCAGTGCATTGTAGAAATTGCACTGATGCCTTTTCCAACATTATGTGTAAACATAAGTATATTGTTCAACATTGGGATAATCTAGACTATGTTTTTTTTTATTTGTTTGCACAATTTTTAGTCTCACAAATCTCTGGAGATCAATATCCTACACTTCACTATTGCTTGGTCATATCAAATTATTTTTCTTTCAGATATCTGTCAAATACCTAAGGTGTCAGTGAGAGAATGTTGATTTTTCTATCAGTATAACAGTTTGTCAGGTCAAAGCCCCACTTTGAAAAACATTCCCCAAATAGAATATCATCATGAATGTCATCATCAAAATCACAATCAACAAACATTAACTGACTTCCTCCATGAGGCAAAGGCTTTATTCCAAAAGGAGCTTAAGTCTAGTTGGTAGAAACCATAAGCCATAGTAGGTCTATAGTTGTCCAAATTGCATAGGTTGTTGCCTAAATTGCATTTAAGTTCTCTACGTGCATTCTACTTTCCTTTGTGAGATCCTATTTCTCCAGTATCGCCTTCTCTGTTCTTTCTATTCCAAATGTGCTTATGCCTCCTGTTCTACTAATGCAAAACATGTTTCATAGATAGTTTCCTCTATCTCAAGTTTTGCCAACTTTATCCCAGTTTCACAAACACATATACAGAGATGTCACATGTAGTGATAACATGGCCTAGAGTAAGATAAAACATAAGCCAATAGTGGATAAATTTTAAAACAAGGCACTATTTTGGTGATTCAGATAACAGATGTCAACTCAGAATATATAGTGACACATATCAGGAGGCAACTGCTGCTGAGAATTTAGAAACTACAAATAACTATTGAATCATTTCCCAAACAACTCACCATGCTAAGGGAAAAATCAAAAATAGAAGTACATTCAGTACTTCAGTTTGTCTCCAAAGTTAGGGGTATTGATATATTTTTATTCTTAAACACTCTTTTACTAATAAGAGTTAAGTCTATACTTCCTCGCTACAAGAACTAAGTGTCCTTGTCAATATCTGTCTTCTTAAACAGTTATATTTTCCAATAAAGTACTTAAATTCTTGAAAATGTAATGTCAAGTTATTTTTTAATATATCTGTCTTTCTCACTAGAACCAAGCTGAATGGCAGCAGGAACTGTCTCTATCTTATTTATCACTGTATCTTCAGGACTAGAAGAGTCTCTGGCACAGAGCAGTTGCTTGATAATTTTTTTTGAAAGAGTAACTGAAGTGTGTGTGGTATTTGGTGGCAAGAGGGTTACTTAGATATCTGATCACCTGCAGGCATCTGGAATCACCAGCCTATAGAAGGCAGAGGTCTGGGGGATCAAGTAGTGATACCTTAGAATATTTTGGTAGAAATAAGGACCATAATGGGATTGGTTAGTTGCTTCTAAGTAAAATAGAGAACTTAGGGAAAGAAAACAATGAAGTCGGAGCTTTGAATTCCCAGCTCAAGGTCTGCATAAGGGAGCAGAATGCTTCAATGAGTACCTTCTTTGCTCCTGTAGACATAGGGCCAAGATTTCTGAAAAACAAATTCAAAGTCTGATCTTTCTGGTGGCTGAATTACAAGGCAAATTGAATTCATGTTGAACTTGGTACACTGACTAAGAGTGAGACTCTCTCTAACAATTAAAAGGGGACATATGGACAAATTCCAGTGAAGCTGGAGACCATGAATCTCTAAATTCTTCAGAGCCCCTTTTGCAGATGAAAACCCTTCCTCCAAGATTAAAGTTAGTATTCCTTTGCCTAAAGATTGTAATAACTTCTTTCAAGGTAATTGTCTTGCAAAGGATTGCCAACCTTCCTGAAAACCCTCAGTGCCTCTTGTTTCTACATTTGTAACCAGATTCAAGTCTCACCAGGCCCCAGAGTGTGAGTTACAAAGTGTGAACCATGAGAGGATGCAAGTTACATCTAAATATTGCAAGAGTTTATCAATTTATATAGACAGAAACCCGAGGAACATGCATGGAAATGGATCCTAAGGGTCTGATCAGGAGGAAAGGAATATAATATTGGACAAGGATGAAATCTTGATACAGAAACGTTAAGCCAAGATTCTGGATTCAATGTGTCCATTTGAGTGGCTCTAAGAGTTTGCTTGGTTAATTGACTAAAATCTGGTAGCCTAGACTAAATCCAGGTGAAATGCCAGAACTCCACTGGTATGTTGCAGAAGGTCTACAGGGCCCAGGGAAATTGAAACGCTAGAGTAGATTTCTCATTGAAGAACCACTCACCTACCCGCTAAACTACATCCAAGAAGAGTCCAAAAGACCCTTTACCAAGGCAGTGAGAAATATAATTGTAAAGGGAGTCACAGCATCCTGAAAGGGATCCTCAGTGAAGCTCTTCTCTGTACACCAGTAATGACAGTTAGAACAGTTGCAACAGAACTAAAGCTCCCAGAATCCAACTGGATGCTGGGTTGCAGGGTGGTTAGAGCTATAGGCAGTGAGCTGAGGCAGGAATCAGATGGCTTTACCCATGGAGATTTTTGTTGCTGGCTAATTTGCTATATATTCTTAGAACTGGTTTGATTAAGAAAAAAAGCTGTTGGTGTAGTGACTGGAAGTCTAACAACAATCAGATCCACAATAGATATCTGCAGCCCTGAAACCAATTTTCAGGCTTGAATTTCTTTTACTTTTCTTCTTTCTTTCTTATTGTGTGTCTCCAAGTCCTGAGTCTACTGGGGTTATGTAGAAAAAAAGTTTTAAACATTTTTTTGGGAAATAATTGCAAAGTTACAGCTAAATTATAAGAAAAAAAGAAGAGTTCTATACCTTTTTACCCAGGTTCTCAAATGTTTAACATTTTATCAGATTTGTTTTCTATATATACATATAAGTATCAATACTTTTCCTTAAGCTTTGAGAATAAGTTGCATACAACATGGTCCTTTACTTCTCTAAGTACTTCAGAGTATATTCATTCACAAAGTAGATACTCCAGTACGTACAGAGTTTATCAACGTGAACAAATTTAACATTACTAAAGAAGTTTTATTGAATCTTCTTTCTGCATGACAATTCTGTCAATTTACCCAGTAATGTCCTTTATAGCACTGTCTTCCCTGGAGTACTGGTCTACCATAAGACCGCATCTCATATAGTATGTTTCTGTAGTCTCCTTTAACATTTGAAATTTTCCAGCAAATTTTTGCCTTTTAGAATACTGATCTGTTTTTTAGAAATATACTTCAGGCCATTTGTAAACGCTATTTTCTCACCTGAAACTTCTCTCTCTAGATCTTACCTATGTTCAGACTTTGAAGGGTATTTTTAGATCTAAGAGATATGGGTCTTTAAAGTCAGTCTCGGCCAGAATCAGGCTGTAAATGCCAAAGCAAGGGATGTCAGCAATGAGTTGGTCTTTGCCAAACAGCATCATCTGGCAGTGAAAGGAGAGCAGAAGAGGGGATTTTGAAGTGTAAGTCCTTTGATGGGGACGGATTATGAACAAGCTGTCTCGCCAGAGAAAACAAACAAAAAGGGAGGTTACAACTCTTGTGAGGTTTCATCATATGGGAGGAAAAAGTTTTGGCCGTGGTTGATTTATTAGAATTATCATGAGACTTGAGGAGATTAATGAGGAAATGATACGATGCTTGCTTCCACCAGGGTGGGATCTTAATAATGTAGTAGTGAGCATCCCAACTCTGTGAAACAGTGGGATGCTCACTCTTTTTAAAAGTACCATTGCTGGTATTCCATGGTGTAAATACTCCACCACTCTATCATTTCAATATACCAACATGACAGCACTGCTACAGAGCACTGAGAAGATCTGAGCAGTGGCTTTCAGGAGCCGGCACACCAATGAATGGCAATGCTTTTTAAGCTGAGCTAATTGAATCTATTAATATGAGGATATAAAATATGGGAGCAGTCGGGCACGGTGGCTCATGCCTGTAATCCCAGCACTTTGGGAGGCCGAGGCGGGCAGATGACCTGAGGTCAGGAGTTCGAGACCAGCCTGGCCAGCATGATGAAACCCCGTCTCTACCGAAAATACAAAAATTAGCCAGGCGTAGTGGTGGGCGCCTGTAATTCCAGCTACTCGGGAGGCTGAGGCAGGGAGAATCACTTGAGCCTGGGAGGCGGAGGTTGCAGTGAACTGAGATCGCGCCACTACACTCCAGCCTTGGCAATACAGAGCAAGACTCCATCTCAAAAATAAATAAATAAAATACAGCAGCGTGTGTGTGTGTGGCATATGTATGTGTGTGCGCATATGTATGTGTATGTGTGTATATATGTACACTCACATACATACACATCATAAAACAACCCTTCATGGGGAAACAACCACTGGTGTGATTCAAAACAAAACAAAAAGAGAGTGCTTTACATCACTGCAATTTCTCTCTTAAGTTATACCAAATAGAAGGCCTCCTATCTGTACTTCACATCTAGATGGCTTTAGAATGTGCAGGTAGGAATAGGGACTCCTGGGAGCTGGCTTGCTCTGTATAAAAATGGGAAAATATTTTAGATTGTTGGGAGAGAGGGAGGGACCCTGGGCAAGGGGAGGAGGACGCTGGCAGGTTGGGACTACATGGGTACAAGTGAGAGGCTGAGAGCCCTCAAGGGCCAAGCAGTGCAAAAGGGACTTTCAAAGGAAATTATCACTAAGAGACAGTTTTAAATTTGGGGCCACGGGGTGTGCTCACCGCTCCCTCCTCCTCAGTCGCTCTAATAAAGGCCACTTTGCTCACTGATGCTTCTCTGTAGATGCAGATTTGGGGGGAAATTGTGGAAGTAAACTGGGTGGCTGGGTTCAGCTTTGTCAGAACTCGGAAATAGCCCAAGGAGCTTCAACAGAGTGAAAGCTGAAGCAGCACAAAAGCAGCTTAAAAACAACAAGGCAGCTTTGCTGTGTGTTTCCTTGCCCTCGCCCCACTCTCTCCCTGCTTGGTGATGGTCTTGAAGAAGGTGGCCAGGTTCCCAGGATGGGACCCTGGTCCTTGGTTCCCAAGGGAGCAGAGAAGAACCTATTCTCAAAGAATTGTGTATGTTTGTTCTAACCTGTCTGGGGGTTACCTGAAGGACTGACACAAGGCCATTGCCTTTGTTTTACCTAACTCAGAACTCATTCAGGGCAGAAAAGCTGCAGCAATGGTGTAGTCAAGATGTGGGAGGATGCGAACTTTGCCAGCGTCCTGTCCTGGGAGTGCTCCTGGCTGTAGTCAGTACCGCCTGTCTCCTGCAGCCATCTGGGGAAGTTCCCACTGAAAGTAGCCTTGTGCAAACTCCATCAAGATCTCTGCAGACAAGGGTGCCACAGAACAGCTGGGGGAGCAGGACATCCTGTCGTGAGAGCTGGTGAAGGAAGCTTACTCCCTCTGTGTCCCCCTGGGATGCCGCAGCTTCCCTGCTAGAGTCCTTGCTAACCTTGGCCTTTTCATCTCTTGGTGTCCACCTGCCCACATGACCCAGACACCTCATCACTGTCCTTTCTTTCCCTTCACCACAGGGTGTCTTTGTGCCACTGGCCCTCAATCTCTTAATGGTCTGGTTCTCACATCAAGGTAGTGATGTTTTCTTTTTAACTCCAAGGCACACTCAGACACTGTATTCTATTACCCATCCAAACCTCTTTTGGTCTCTGACCCAAGCTCCCCATGTGACCCACTCTCTGTCAGAATTTCAATCTTTCACCTAATTTAACTCATCCCAGGAATCACACTGATTCACTGGACTGGGATTTGCACCTACCACCCTCTCTGCTCCTCCTTGGGCAAACTCTGCTTTAACTCTGACTCATGGGACTCAGTAGCAATCTTTTTTTTTTTTTTTTTTTTTTTGAGAAGGAGTCTCACTCTGTTGCCAGGAGGGAGTGCAGTGGCATGATCTCAGCTCATTGCAACCTCTGCCTCCTGGGTTCAAGCGATTCTCCTGTCTCAGCCTCCCGTGTAGCTGGGACTACAGGCGTGCACCACCACATCCAGCTAATTTTTTTTTGTATTTTTAGTAGAGGCGGGGTTTCTCCATGTTGGCCAGGATGGTCTCAATCTCGTGATCCACCCGCTGTGCCCTGTCCTGAGTGCTGCTCTCCAGTGACCTCCGGCTGGGTGTTCCCTTCCTCCCTGAAGTCTCAGGCAAAAAGCACCCAGCTTACCCCTTCCCCTGACATAGATGTGTTCCATCCCCTTCTCCCTCTCCATTCTCTTGCAAGAGCTCATTTCTAGCCACCTGCCAGAAGCCTTCTCTGGGAGGTCCTGCAAGCAGGCATGTGGAAGCTGCTAGACTCCCCCTCTGTGATGTCCAGGAGCACCTGGGGAGACGTTATCCAGAAAGGGGATGTCTGGATTTGGGAGGACACATAAAGTGGGGATCATTTCCAAAACTCCTGAGGTCAGGCTACCAAATGAAGACTGGAAACACCTGAGATTCAGTTGTTGGCAAGCAGGACACCACAGGTGTCCAAACTTTCAGGAGCAACGAAGACAATGAAAGCAGCAGCGCAGGCCATAGCGGCATCTGCATCCCACAACCATGGGGCACCCTGAGCGGCAGGTGTGGGGCCAGCTATTCAGGGTGTCCTCTGCCTGCACAGTGAGACTCAGGGCTGATTCTCCCCATCTCTGGTAGCTCTTCCCCACTAGGGTCCCCTCTGTCTTAGGTGGGACAGCTCATGTACCCTCAGTCCTAAAGCAGGCTAAGTGGTCCCCACCCACTCCTTCCTCTCCCCAGAGCCTTCCCCACCCCACAGCTGTGCCACAGCTCTGGGCTGAAGCCCTGCCAGTTACCACCCCACATCCGGCCCTGGTACAACCTCAGGCCCCACTTCCACCCCAATCCTGCCTTGTGCATTGCAGATTAGAGCCTGCACTAGTTTTCAATGCAGAGGTCCTACACATATTTTATGTTTATTACTAGGTATTCAATGTTTTTGATAATGTTTTTAAATTTTATTTTCTACTTATTTATTGCTAATATGTAGAAATAAAACAGTTTTATTCATTCAATGTGTGTTCTATAATATTGCTACATCCAGTATTAGTTCTAATAATTTTAGATTCCACAAGAGTTTCTAGCTACAAAATTATGTCATCTGCAGATAGTTTTCCTTTTCCTTTCAAATCTTCATCTTTTCATTTTAGTTTTTGCACTTGGTAGGCCTTCTAATACAATGTTGAATAGAAAGGGTGAGAAAAAAACATCCTTTTCTTCAATCTTAGAAGAAAGCATTCAATCTTTCATCGTTATGATACTTACCATAGGACTACTTCTATGGGTGCCGTTTAACAGGTTGATTAAGTTTCCTTCTATTCCTAGTTTGCTGACAATTTTTATGAGAAATGAGTTGTATGTTTTGTCAAATGCTTTTTCTACATATAGTGATTATCTAATTCTCTTCTTTTAACCTGTTAGTGTGGTGGATTACATTAATTGATTTTCATACGTTAAATCAACCTTGCATCCTCGGACTAAAACCAATTCGTTCATAAAGTATTGTACTTTTATTATACTATTGTAAGATTTGCTTTGCTAATTTTATGTAATATTATGTTAAAGATTGTTCTTTAATTCCAATAAGACATTAAATTCTTATTCTATGAAAAGTGTCTTCAATTGAGAATTATCATTGTAAAAGAGAAATTTTGTATTTATTGACAGTAAAAGTACTCAAAATAGGTATGAGGCAGAAATCAGGCAATTATTGTCCTTCTGATAGTATGATTGTTATTCACCTAATGGCTACCAGACATATTTAATGACACTTTAAGAGTTAAATGTGTTCACTTTGAGAGCTTACTGAGCAACAGCATAGTCATAAATACAAGCACAAATTAGGTCCCTGAGGTTGAGAAGGGAGTATCCTGTTATAAGGGGATTATTCAGAGAATTAAAAGATAAATATATTAAATTTGTAAATCCTCGTTTAAATAAAAATATAGTATTTTAGATTTCTCATAGAGAACTCTTGGTTCTTTGAGAAGATGTTTGTGGTTGAATCCCCCAAGGATCTATAGAACCCAGTTTGAAAAAAGACAACTTAGAAGAATGTAAGACTTCAAGGAAAGTGCTTAACAAATAAAGATTTAAGTGAAGAAAAATAGTATAGCATATATGAATGTTCGGTTGGCTAATTAACTTATTAACCTATTATTATGGCAAAAGACCACTGAGATTTTGTTAAATAGGCTTTCTTATCTGAAACATAAATTCCAATCAAAGGAATTTGTGGCTATTTATTCCTGCATTGTCCTTAATAGGACACAGTGTTATTGATAGGAAACAGTGTTATTCTCTTTAAGATGATAAGAAAAGTCAGGGTCAACATTTAAAAAGAGAGGACAGAAGATGAGAAGACAGAAAAGAAGAAAAGAGGACAGGGAGAGGAGGGGAAAGGGAGGAGAGGGAGGGAAGAGGAGGTGAAAAGGGGACAGAGGGGAGAGGTGGGGGGGAAGAAGGAGAGGGGAGGGAAGAGGGGAGAAGGGAGGGAAAGGATGGGGAGGGGAGGGATTGGGAGGAAAGAGGAGAAGAGAGGAGAGGAGAGGAGCAGAGAGGAGAGGAGAGGAGCAGAGAGGAGAGGAGAGGAGCAGAGAGGAGAGGAGAGGAGCAGAGAGGAGAGGAGAGGCTAGACAGGTAGCTATAGTTTGTAGGGGAAACAAAAGGATTGAGAAGACATTCTAGACTTTGAGGCTTGTGGAAAGAGAGATGAGGGAAACCAAAGCCTTCAAGGCAGAAAAGCAGACAAAGATATAAAGAATACTCTTCCATATTTTCAGGCAACTAGTCTTTGATGCAATATTTCATGCCTTGCTTACATTTCAGTTGGTAAAAACCGTATATATATTTACCCTCAACACTAGTGAAGAATATGTTGTTTTCTTAATAACTTGCTCTAGTGCAATTGCCCTACCATCTTAACATTATTCTGTATTCATCTGACTGTACTACTTGAAAAGAATGCACAATCAGAATCAAGCATTAAGAAGTACTGCAAATTGACATATTTCATAGACTATATGTAAATTGAAATTCCCTAAGATCACCTGCTTGTTTTCCCAAAAAGTCATTTCAATGGCAATCCCCAAAGTCTAGGAAACTACTCAGTCTCAAAGAATTCAGCCACTACTTCTGTGTCTCTTAAATAGTCCCTGAATTTGGGATCTTGAGGATCAGGGAGTGTCACACACATAACCAGAATTTCTGCAGGTGTCTTTAACTTGCTGATTTGTAGCTCTTCATGCAAGCTGGACATACTGCAAATATCTACTTCAGTTGTGACTTGCTTTCATTTTCTCTTTGGTGTATTTACATGAAGAGAAATTCTTCCATAAATTAGAACTTACCAATTTCTGTTTGCATGTTTTACATTTGTTTAAGAAAGCCCAGCTTTGCACTTATAATAGTCTGTAATTATCCCTACAAATCCAACACTCTCATTTCTCAGATGTCCAGGTTACATTGGTCTGTTCCTATTAGTGATGTGTTCTGCTCCATTAGTCAATGTCTCCATCTCTCACAGTACAACAAAATCTTGAGTATTATAGCTTTATAACAACTCTTATTATCTAGTAAGGCAATCCCTCTCCCACTTTATTTTTGTTTGAGGATAATTTTGACCATTCTTGGCATTTATTTCTGCTATGTAAATTTTAGAATCATCTCGTCAAGTTCCTCAAAAATATTCTATCAAGATTTTGAGTGGAAGTTCTTGAATGTCCTGTGGATTGCTTAGAGCAAATTATCATCTTTAACAGTCTGAGTCTAATGAATACGAAATGTCTCACAATTTATTTAGATCTTCTATAATATCTTTCAAGACATATTTTTAATTTTTTCTGTAGAGGTTATGTAACTTTGATTCCAATGTACCCTTTTTAAGAAAAATCAGTATTGCTTATTTCTTTTGGTTAATTGGCTTAGAATAATTTGTCCATCCTTTTATATAAAACGTTCTGTGCCCTTAAGTGTTATGCTTGTCTAATACAAATAGCATGTGTCAAGATTTTCTTTTTTTTTAATCTGACAATTTGTTTTCTAACCAGCTAGTTTAGTATATCTAAATTAATTGAGGTTAATAATATATTTAGACTTGCCTACTCTTTTATCCTTGCTATGTGTCCCTTTGCTTCAAGAAATTTCTTTTTTCTTGCTTTCTTGCCTTTCTTTTTCAACTTTAAAAAAACTTTCTTATTTTATTGATTCATAATAGATGCAATTTGAGATTACATGTGATAATTTAATACATTCATATAATTTGTGAAGATAAAATTAGTGTACTTGAGATATTCATCACCTTAAATATTTCTCTTGTCTTTATGGCTAGAAACATTAGAATTATTCTTTTCCAGCTATTTTGAAATTTGTAATAGATTATTATAAATCATGGTCACCCTACTGGTCTATCAGACACTAGGTCTTGCCTCTCTTTTTAATTTAACTGTTGTTTTGTTCGTTATTTCATTTCTACATACCCAGAGGCTGAAAAGTTATATATGCTATTTTAATTTTAGTTACCGATCTTAACTTGTTACCATGTATGCTTTTAAAAAGTTAGTATCTTAACCTTCCCTCAAAAACAGTATGAGAAATGTAATGCCTTCAACTCTTCCCTCCTGGTGTGCATATCATTATTTGTATCATTTTTGTCATTTTCAACCCTGCTAATTAGACAACACTATGATTACTCCATATGACATGGCTTAATTTTATTTAGCTACATGTTTACCTGTTTCTATGCCTTCTTGATCCTACATGTGAGAATTTCCTTCTGATGTTATTTTTTTCTTCTTTCTTAAGTATAACTTTTAGAAGTTGCTTTACATAAAAACTTCTAGTTTTTGAGTGCCTAAAATGAAATCTTCACTTTACATTTATTCTAAAATGTATTTTTCCTGAGTGCCCAGTTTGTTGCTGACACTTAGGTTTTGTCTTCTAATTTCCATTGTTGCTATTGAGATGTTAATTGTCATGTAGCTTTTGTAATTTGCTGGATTATCTATATTTTCTCACTGGCTGCTTTTAACCTCTCTGTCTTTGATATTTTACAGTTTCTCTACAATGAATCTGGGTCTAGATTTCTTTTCACTTATATCTGTGAGTTCATGTCTTTAATCATTTCTGGAAAAAATGCTCCTCAAATATTGCCTCTCCTCCTTTCTCTCCTTATATAATTCTGATTAGATGTATGGTGAAACTTACAGTTCTGTCCTCTATACCCATTGGCCTCTTTTCATGTTATACATTTTCTTGTCCCTTTGTATTGTCTGATTTCTTCTGATCTGGCTTCCAGTTCACTAATTTTTTTTTTCAGTGTGCTAATCTGTTGTTTACATAAGTCCTTGAGGATTTCTTTTTACTTTGACAATACATTTTTGTTTCAAAACCTAGTACATAGTTCCTTTTAATATCTGCACTGTGTTCTTATTGCTTGTTTAAATTTGTGATTACTTCTTTTATTTATTAACATCTAATAAGAGTCATTTTAATACTCCACACTGAAATATTTAATATCAGAAGAATCTGCTTTTTCTCCAAATTTTTACCCTTGGGGGCCTATTTTGGTGGATGACCTTTGGTTGTGAGTTTATATGTGCTTGGTTGACATTATTCTGTGGTTTTGCCTTTGTATCTGCTGGGAACCAGAGGGACTTCCTATCTTGAACTACTTCCCTATTCAGGGTTTCTGGTTTTATACACGCAACTATGGGTCAGATTTACTTATTTACCATTAGCCTGAGGCTTAGTTCGCATGGTATGATACTAATGTTGGTTTTGCCCTTGGGAAAATCCAACTTTTATTTGCTTGCCCTTCGCTGCTCTACTTTCAGCACACAGATTCTTGCCTTTCTTTATTATAGATGTTTAGAGGTTTCTCTTATGTCCTGGAAGACCAGCACTAAATCCAAAAGTATATTTAATGCAGAATCCAGCTGACTTCTAGCAGAAAGGCTCATGAGGGTACTTGCTTCACCACACTTGTTTTGAAGCCTGGAAACCCTCTACCTCTTCAGCCCATGGATATCATTACCAATAGGCTGTTTGGCCCACACCTATAAAAGCTTCAACTCCAAGCTCCAGGAGCACCTTATTTTAATGTTCTGACTCCCAAAGTTCCACAACATGTCTTTAGTTCTCATTTATTTTTTATTCTCTTATTTTCTATTCTTATGACACATCCATAATTAAGGCTCCTATTGAAAGAGTCCAGTCTATACTGTCCAGCACTCTCTGTAAAGAAAACAGATTCCCACTGAACGTCTTGGGCTTCCAGTGCCACAATTATTTAATGTCCACCTACAAAACTCTCTTTTTAGCAGTGTTTAGGCAGTCTAGTAGGAAATAAAGCAGACTAAATTCAGTCACAGCCTGACTCTCTACCCAAAATCATTATCCCTTTTGAAAAGTGGGTCTTATTTCTGACTCAGCCCTAGTAGACTCAATCCCTTCTGCACTTTCAGAGATTTTCTGCCAGTCACTGTCTGAAATCTGACTTCCATCATGACTTTTCTCATCCACTAGTTTGTATAAATCCCAATTATGATGATGTCCAAGGTCTTTTTCTTGAGTATATTTACTCCTGATAAAATCAGTGAGTGTGACTTTTTAATTAACAGTTAATGATATTACTTACCGGTCCAATCACACAAAGGATCTTAAGGAGGCTAATAATTATTCCATAAATAAGTGAATCTAAGTTTGGTTATTATATTCACTCCCAAAAGTGGCATTGAATCTGGGCAATACATTGCCATATTATTTGAGTACTTTTAAGCTAAGTTGATTATTGGGAAATGTATCAACCTAAGAGTAGTAATGAGATTTAATAGCGTATTTATTTTTCTCTTTTAAGACATTTTTAGATACCATAGTTAACTAAGGTTTAGATTAAAATATCAAATTCTTCAGAATCAGAGAAATTGTGTATAGATAAATTTTCTAAAATGAAAAATTAATCTTTGAAATTGTATTTAGCAATGTTTTTGATATTTGTTTTGTTTTGTTGTTTAAGACAGTGTATCACTGTGTTACTCAGGCTGGAGGGCAGTGCATGCTCATGGTTCACTGTAGCCTTGACCTCCTAGTCTCAAGAGATCCTCCCACCTCAGATTCCCAAGTAGCTGGGACTACAGGCATGCACCACCATGCATGGCTAGTTTTAATATAAACATTTCTGTAGAGATGAGGTCTCATCATATTTCCTAGGCTCAGCATCTTCCTTTTATAGTCAGAAAAGTTTTAGGAGTATTTCTATTAGGTCTTTAGGTACAATTGTGTTCTTTGAACCCAATATGAGGAATTGGCATGAATTACATGAAGTGAATTAGCCAGTGAGACTAGTATACACATTGCCTGCCTGGATATATTTGTGAAACACTCAAGGTGTCTAGATTTAAAAGTGGCATGCATCATGGATACCCATCTATCTATTCATTATTTATGTAATTTCTTTTTGACATATTTCAGCAGAATGTTTTTCCTCCTTAAAGATATGTTAAAAAGCTTATATAGAGCTCAGACTATTTTGACATGGCACACTTTACTTCTCCTTAGCTAGATTATATAATTAAAGTACGGAATGTATATGCAAAATAGCAAAACAGGTAAACAGTGAAAATAATTTTCCCTCTCATCTTGCTGCTTAAAAGTTTTTATGTATATTTTCTGGAATTTTCTATGTAAATTATTGTGTCCTGTGTTACCTTCTTCTACAACTTTCGTTTTTTCTCTTAACAATATATCTTAGAGAAAATTATATTTCAGCATGTCAGAACTTAGGGAGGTACCTCATTTTAAAAATGGCTGTAAGGTGATCCATTATATGAATGCACTATAATTATTCTAGTCAGTTTCCTATTAATGGGTCTTTTAAAATGTTTCCAGACCATTACTAATAACAATGGACACATATCTTTGCTTATGTGTTAGACACATCCATAGGAGAGAGTCCTTGAGATGGAATTGTCAGGTCAAATAGTATATACATTGAAAAATGTGAAAGATATTTCTAAATTGTGCTTCAAGTGGCTATCCCAATGTGCATTCCTGTTAAAATTGCCTGAAAATTTTCATTTCTCCACATCTTCAGCAATGATTTTTGTGATTAATATAAAAGTTAAAATGATATTTCACAGTTATTTTAATTTTAATATAAAATATGAATGCTACTGAGCATGTATTCTTATGGTCTAAGCTATTTACATTTTCTTTTTTGTCAAACTATTTATTCATATCATTTCCCTATTCTCTATGGATATATTTACTCTTTCCTTTATGATTTATAATAGCACTTTAAATGATAGTTTAATTCTAAACACAATCATATGTACTGCCAATATTTTTTCTTCTTTTCTTTTTTTTCTTTTTGACATTAGGATAGTTGGCCCTAATAAATGTGAAGGTATTGAGATTTGTCAGCTTTCCCCTTGGGTCAGTGTTTAATTTTCTTTTATCAAAAGACACAATACTATTTTTGGAGGAATAAATGATTAGATTATTTCATACAATTATAGACATAGAACAAAGTTTTAGTCGCCTTTCATTTAAGGAGAAGTACATTTTAGAAGAAAACACAAGTAACTTGGAAACATGCTTGAACGAATGCTCAATTTCACCCATAATTAAATACTAAAATTTAAAATTTTTCATTAAAAATTTAGATCATCATGATTTTCATCAATAGCACGTAAGAAAACCTTAGTTCTTATTTTTGAGAGTATTAATATAAGATTCTACAATAAGAATTTTGTTTCTACTGGTTTTCTTCTAGATTGAGAAGTAGCAGTTGCCCTGGTACAGGGCAGAGTTTAAGTAACACAGAGGGCCTCTCATCTAAGAAGCCCTACAGGTTCCAGTTTGCTCGGCTGTGGGGACCTAGTGAATTCAATAGGGCCTGGAATACACTATGTCATGAGGCACCTCTCTTATAGCGCACTTTAAAGTTTAACTTGCCCTTTGTTATCTTAACAACCTGTCTTACAGCTTCCTGCACACTTCCGACAACTTGATTGAACTGGACGCCCTTGGAAGTTCATGGCGTCGCCTATAACAGAGTCTGTGTAGGCAAAACCCCAGCCTATGCTGGAATTTAACTCTTAAAAAGCAACCTAAGTAGAACACAAGATTGTAAACTCTAAGGAGATTCTAACACCAAAAGAAAGTATGACTTGAGCCAATGAAATGCCAAAATCCAGCTCTAGCTGACAACGTCAGTAGTGGAGGACAGACTTCCACTTGCCATTTGAGGAAAAAGCATGTGGATTCATGAGCGTAACAGCAGATACCCCACTACCAATTACCAAATCCTGTGCACATTCCTGTTCTCCAGTCACCTTTTCTCCATAAATGTTTGTTGTATAAAATGAAAACCTTCCCAAATATTAACCAGTAAACCTTTATTCTCTGATTTCTTTCTCTAAACTAGTGATGCCTTCATTTTCAGTGTCACTGACTTGCACCTAACAGTTCTCAGCTTATGTTGTAGGTGCTATCTCATCTTAAACTGATCCTGTTCTCGAGTTTCCAGAGTGAGCACAGCCCTGCCACCTCTGGAGTTCAGCCCAGTGAAAGTGCTTTCAGACTTCTGACCTCCAGAACTGTAAGAGTATACATGTATTTTGTTTCACGCCACCAAGTTTGTGCTAATTTGTTATAGCGGCCATAGGAGACTAATGCATACTTAACAGGAACTGTTACTCCAGGGAAAACATGTGGCTGCAGACACAGTGGAGAGCCTAACACACAACTGTTAACCCTGTTCTGGGGAACTGAAGCTTTGGTTTTAAGGGATTTCTGAAACCAGTACAATGACTGTCACTTTTCCCAATGTTCATCCGGGGAATAAATGCCTAGACACCTGGCAACAAGAGGTCTTTCCTTCCCCAGAGACCCTCTCTTCTCCTATTACTTAAAGGGAAAATGTTACTGCTCATCACTGAAGTCACATTATTCTTTTCCTTTCTACCCTGTTTCCAATACATTTCATCCAACCTGCCTTTCTGAACTTTAAGGAGAACAGAGTCTTGTCTCAGAGGACTTACGTGCCACCCCAAGTTAATATTCAAGCCATATCTCAGGCCCTCTCCCAGGACTCATCCCTGAGAACTTCTGAACTTAAATTCTCCCCAGGTTCCAACATCACTCACTTTCTCATTTCCCTCTTCTGTCTTTAGTTCAGATTCTTGTCAATTTAGTCCTTTCCCTACACATGGTTTATAATGAGGTGGTACAGCCAAGTGACAAAAGTTCAGATGGTCTGGTTATAAATATGGGTTTTTGCAATCTACTAACTGTGTGACATTGAACAAGGTATTTAACCTCTCTGGGCCTCAGCGTCCTTAAAAAAATAAACAAGTAGGATTATAAATGATACCTATCAATAGAGTTATTATGAAGATTAAATGAATCAGAATTTGATAATGACTTACAATAGTGCTTGGCATAGAGTAAGCACTATTTGTTAATAATAAATGCAAATCCGAAGCTCATCACTTACTCCACTTTCTGTCATAAGTATTGATGTCCATCAAGGTTAGGCTCACAAATATCTCAGCATTTTCAAGGCTTACATTTTCTGTGCATATATGAGATATATATTTCGTGAAATCATCAAACTTCAAGGGAAATCAGAAGAAATACTTTTAGTGATTGTCCCTGTGGCTAACTTGGGCATTTCACTAGTCAGTGCTTCTAGCCTAGGCTAGTCCAATGGCAAGTTAGAAATTGACCTAGTATGTGTTTTGAACCCTTATCTTCAATGCAGTCTCCCCACAAAGCCCTATATTTTTACTCATAAGTGTTCATATTTCCCTCCATCCTGTGAGACCTACTTCCAGGAAAGCCTCTGATATTAGTCATTAACAAAAAAATAACAGCTTAAAGAAAAGGTGCTATTTACCTAAGACAAACCATTTTTTAGCAGAGATTCTGTTTGGTTTTGTTTTTCTGGTCCCTCCCATGCCCCGCTCCCTGCCTTCAATAAATCCAGGATCTAGATTGTGGCTCTAAGATTTAGCCGCTATTTGATCCTAGGATCCTCAGTTTTCCTATCCAGAAGGCATTCTTGAAGATGACACTCCTGTCCTGGGACTTCTGGGAGAGTCATTCCCAGCTCTGTCTCAGGAAAAGAATGAGCTGTTGTTCAGGAGGCCCTCACTGCATCACATTGCCTGGGGTCACAGTAGTGACTGCTTCAGGGAGGGCCTGGGAACGCTCCTTACAGCCAGGGGCAGTTTCTAGATCTCTAAAATGAAAATATTTAGAGCCAGAAAGACATGCATCCACATCTCTGAAATTCTAAAATTTCCCACATGCCACTTTCTAGTTCCTGAGAAGTAGATGTATACTCTGCTTATTAGTAACTACGGTTTTGTCCTCACTTCCTATATAAAATTATTTATCTGATGAGATGAATGGGCCCTTGGTGAGCCTTCGCCTAAGGCCTGAAGTAGCATTTGGAGGAATATGAAATGTGGACTGTCTGCATCATAGTTAGCCGGAGTGCTAGTTGAAGTCCAGATTCTTGGCTCTACCACAGATCTAGGAAGTTAGGATGACGAGGTCAGAATCAGATATTTTTTGTAATGAGTGATTAGTGAACACTTCTGGCCTAGCCTAAAAGCAATTTGAGTGGCCACTTTGGCCCTCTTTCTTCTGAGACTATGTCCTTACTTTGGCCTTAAAGCTTCCAAATGGAGTTGGGGAGGCACAAGCTTTCTGGAAAAGGGAGTGATCCAATCACATAAACAATATTGAGTCTGAAAATACGAAATACTCTCTCATGGCAAAGAATGCAAGGATTTAAAAGAGACAAGTCAAATGGTAGGAAAAGCAATGAAATCTATAGGGAAAAATAATAGTTGAAGTAAAATGCAAAACAGAATATAACAACCATTGATGGAAAAGACATAAGTTGGGGCCCTCTACCTACAAAGAAGAAACTATAATCCTATCCCACTATTTTCCCCAGGACTGACCAATACTTAAATTGACAAAGGTGAGTTGTGCAAGGGAAAAGGAAAGGCAGAGGAGTCATGAGAATACAGTTTTGAGCATAAAGTCCTAAGATTAGAGTAAACATTGATAAAACAAGAACTTAATAGAAAAAACTTGAGATTGTGTATTGGATGCTAAAGTCTACAAATGCATTGTTCCACTTAAGCATCATGAGCAGCCCATATGGTAGATATTTGCCTTTTCCCTGATTGACAGATAAGGAGACAGAGGCATAGGAAGGCTCTGTAAATTACTCAGGGTTGCAGAACTGGTAAGCTAAAGGGCAAGGATTCCAAACCAAGTGGTCTATTTCCAGAGCCAATGCTTTTAGCCACTATACTACCATTTTCCCTCATCAAAAAAGCTTACAAAACTACGTGAAGTTATAAAACGAAAGCAGCAAAATTAATAAAATGAATATGACACATGAGAAGAGATGGGGAATATGAGTGGAAGTGGGAGTTTATCGTCCTCCCTTATGTTAGGGTGGTAGAAATATTTTCTAAAATGGATATTTCACGACACAGCAGAATAAGCATAAAGTTTAGAAATACGGGGGTAACAACAAAGTGGCTAAAGCCTATCTTCGGAAAGGGGAACTGGAGTAGGAAGGGTTGAATTTCAGTATTATTCAAATTTATATTATGCTTGTTTGAATAAAAACAGAAGAATCTATTTGTTCAGAAATAGTTACAGCTGTGTAAGTGCATCAGAACATAAAAATCAAATTCATCTTTATATCTCTCATATATTTCTTTAAAGTTTGTCTTATCAGAATAATAATTGAAGGTCTTCTCTAAAATGTCAAAAAGTATGAGTTTTTAAAACTTGTCCCTGGTAATATTACTGCCAGGCATGGTAGAGACAGGGGGCAGGACTATTAAAAGCAAACAGATTTTGTCCCTGCTTCTGCAAGGCAGTTCTGACCACAAAGGGAAGGTGATTCTCTGTACCCATTGCACAGGAACTTTGACCCTCTGGAACTGTGCTAAGCAACTGAGAGTAAAGGAATCAGGCAGCAGGGAGCCAGGAGGAGTCCACTAGATGGTTTTGTTGTTACAGGGCTAATCTCATACATATTGCACTAGGCACAATGCTGTGCATTTTTAGCCCTATTTATCATATTTTTACAGGTGCTTACTTCATAAAAGTAAACATTTTTATGCTCCCTTTAAAATAGGGTTCTTCTATTTGCATTGCCTAGTAAAGGCAAGCAGAAGACCACTGCTTAAGGAACTCACTCACAGAGCACACATATATAAGTATCTGCTCTCTATCTTCATTATGTATCTGTCTATCTATCTACCTATCAAGCTACCTAGCTACCTTCCTACCTACCTACCTATTTATGTTAGTCAGCTTGGGCTGTGTATTAGTCAGAGTTCTCTAGAGGGACAGAACTAATAGGATAGAGATATAGACAGATATAGATATAGATATATAGATAAAGATATAGATATGAGTTTATTAAGGAGTATTAACTCACACAATCACAAGGTCCCACAATAGGCCGTCTGTAAGCTGAGAAGCAAGGAAGCCAGTCTGAGTTCCAAAGCTGAAGAACTTGGAATCTAGTGTTCGCGGGCAGGAAGCATCCAGCACGGAAGAAAGATGTAGGCTGGGAGGTTAAGCCAGTCTAGTCTTTTCATCTTTTTCTGCCTGCTTGATATTCTGTCAGTGCTGGCAGCTGATTAAATGGTGCCTACCCAGATTAAGGGTGGATCTGTCTTTCCCAGCCCACTGACTCAAATGTTAATCTCCTTTGGCAACACCCTGACAGACACACCCAGAATCAATACTTTGCATCCTTCAATCCAATCAAGTTGACACTCAGTATTAACCATCACAGGCTCCTATAACAAAGTGACATAGACGGGTAGCTTCAACAACAGACATTTATTTTCTACAGTTCTGGAGCCTGGGAAGTCCAAGATGAAAGCAGATACTGTTTCTTGTGATGACCCTTTTCCTGGCTTAAAGGCGGTCACCTTCTTGCTATGTCCTCACGTGGCAGTGAGAAGAAGCTCAGGTGTTTCTTGCTCTTCTTATATAGGCACGAATCCCTTCATGGGGCTTCCATCCTCATGACTGCATCTAAAACTAGACCCCTTCCAAAGGCCCAGCCTCCTAATAACAGCACATTGGGGGTTAGGGTTCCAAAATATGAATTTTTGAGGGAATGCAAAATTTCAGTCTATACTTCTCTCATCTATCTATCCATCCATCCATCCATCCATTTATCCACAGAACAATAACAACAATGGCTTCCAAGTTACTTCCTTATATTATTTCATGTTATCCTTTTAGAAATTTTCTCAGGTAAACAGTCCATAGCATAAGAACTGACTTCACTGAGACTCTTGAAGATTGACTCTACTGTTTGTACAACTAATAAATGGTGGTGCAAGGAATTCACCCCACATTTTCTCTGTCCTCCTCCCCTCCCTCTCTCCCTCCCTCCCTCCTACTGACTCCATTCCAGCCACATTGCCTCACTAGCTGCTCCCTGAGGACCTGAGAGGCGTCCTTCCCCTGAGCCTCTGCAGTGACTATTCCTATTATCTGGGATGCTCTTTGCTCAGATATCTGGCTCAGTTGCCTCTGAGGCTCACATTTCACTTTCCCAGTGAGGCTTGTCTTGTCCACAGTTTAAATGGAAACGCCTGCTTCTCTCTATCCACAATCTCAATCCCCCACGTACTTCTTTATTCTCCATAGCATTTCTTACTGGCTAACCTACCAGATAATCTCCATGTTTGCTGCTTCTTTTCTCCACTTCAACTAGAATGCAGAGTCCACAAAGTCAGGAATTTTTCCTTTCTTGTAATTGACACTACTACCTACAGTAGTCCACAGCACATCCCAGTTGCTCAACAGATACTTTAAATTGACTGAGTAAATGAACTGCTTTCCAAATAGAATCTGGATTTTCCGCCATCGTCTCACACTATGAAAAGTAGAACTTAAATTTTTGCCAAAATCACTTATGTTTGTTCACTCAAGGCAGACGATGAGGATAGGCCGGGGCTCGTTGCTGTCACCCATTTCACTTCCCTCTTCTCTGACCTCCTCACTATCCCTGCTGTCAGGTTCTTTAGACCAGGAACTCATTGCTTCATCTTTCCTTGACTCACTGCAGTGTCACTAAGCTTCCTTGTCTCTGCCCTGGCATCATTTACTTCTTCTTTCTCACACAGTCACAGGGAGATTTCTACAGTCTACATATAATCTTGTCATGTCTTTGCTTAGAATCCCTTCATGACTTCTCATGCTTTCAGAAAAATGAACAGGTGCCCCACTGTGGTGTTTAAGTTTGTTTTCTATCCACCCTTGCGGAACCCTGCAGGTGCACCTCCCACCTTTGGTTTCACTCTTCAAACACACCTGACTACCAGTCTAGTGTCCCACTGACTGGTCATCTACATTCTTTCTCTAGCCTTTTAATGCTATTGCTTTGACCCAGAAGTAGTCCTTATCCACTCAACTGTCCCCTTCTCCTCCTTGAAGGTGCAGTTCATCCTTCATTTACCCCAGAAGTAGTTAATGTTCTTCTTACCTGCTCCCATTATCTCAGCACCTACCTATCCAGTTAATTGTTTGGTCTGGTCATCTGTCCCCCAGAATACATTGTAAATTTTCTGGGGCAAGAGATGTCTTTCAACTCTGTATCTTCAGGGCCTAGCACAGAGTTTATTGTAAAGTCATCACTAGCAAATGGTGAATATGCTAGAAGCTGAGGGAAATGCTTGTACTTTTCTTCTTTCCCCACCTTGAGGTGGTTCTCCTGGGTTGTGAAATACCTTAGAAAAGATTGTATTTTTGGCATTTCAGTCTAGTGGAGACCTAGCAGAATGTGAAGGTCAGCCAGATCTGGGTGTAACTGTAACTCTTGTGATTTGATACCTTGGTGATTTAGACTAGAGCCAGAGCAGTTTTTAAAAAGAATCTTTTCTGATCGTTTTAAGCAGCATGATAAATTCTAAGTAAACATGAATTTTCAATAATGACAGAGTAGGCATGAGTGCTTCCTTTCTTGATGGCTCTATGTGCAAGAAGCTGGATGCTAAGCCCAACCTCTCTTGGTGAAGCGGGAATCTGTAAGGATGACGTGCCTAAGTCTAAATTAAACAAAAAGACACACACAAAAGACATTTAAACAATTTTTTAAAATGAAAATGAGAAAGTGCAGGTTCCTAACACACATCAGGAAATATATTGCTTCCAATGACGTAGGAGAGAAGAACAGACAGAAAAGGCAAGGGCGGGCCACCTGGTCTCGCCCTGGTCTGAACCTCATGTTTCACTATGTTGTCATCCCTCATGCTCAAACCTCACACAGAGGCTTCAGGACTCAGCCTGTGAAGTCAGAAAGGGTGGCTGCTTCCACATCCTATTCCCTGGCATACAGAAAGTTTTGCGTAAATTCTGCCTTAACACATCATTCCTCAAACATGTAAATTCTTTCTCCACAGTTGAGTCAAAGAGCAAAGACACATGAGCAGAGGCACATCAGCAAGAGCAAGCTTTTAAGACACAATTGGGAAAGATAAGGGCTTATTGTGAAAAACGGGCAAGTGGAAAAGTAGCACCTGTAAATAACAGGGGATATCCTGCCAGTTCAAAGATTAGAGAACTGGCTGGGCACTTGGGACAGCCAGGTTAACAGTCAAGCCAGAGAAAGCACAGCTGACACATGCTGGTTTCCTCTACCTTCCACAGGGGAGTGTCTCAAATACACTGTGGTTCTGACTGGGCTTATCAGCCTCCTCATGCCCTCCAACACACACACACACACACACACACACACACACACACACACACACACACACATCCATTGAGGTTTGGGGCCTCTGGCTTCTAAAGGGAGAGAGCAGCTTAAGTTTAATTTAAAGAGACTAAGCCCCTTTCTCCAGGGGCAAAGTTTGTTCATGGAGATTGCATGTGGAGGGGAACTTGCTTCTTATTTGTCCCCCATCACACCACAGGTGGACCTCAGGTGCTCTTTGTGAATGGGGAACTATAAGTGTGACCACTCACAGCATTTGTGCTGTTGTCCCCCACGACACCATCTAATCATTGTCCAGGTGGCCTTGGGAGCTTGGCTGCTGTGACGGCACATGAAGGCCTCTCATTATAGCTATGGTGGAATTCACTGTAGATGCACTACCTGTGTTTTGTCCAGGTGGACCGACCATGGACTGATGGAAAAAGGAACCACGAGGACCTCCAACAATGGGAATGTGGTTGCCTCTTCCTAGTGCAACACCTGGGTTCTGGAGTGGTGCATGCCAGGTATTTGGCATGAAGGTGGAACAAGCAAGGATGGTGCTGGTGTTTGTAGCCACAACCAATGTGGTGTGAGCAGGTGAGCCCCAGGCTACCTGACCAAATGGGGGTACAGGCTGGTGCTGGTTGTTCCCCTCCATCCTGGTATAGTTTTCGGTGTTCTTGATGTGGAACTGCAGAGACATGCTAACCCCAATGTTTTCACCATGTTTAGGGGCTCCAGGTCTCATTATCCCCCATGGGCCTAGAGTAGAATTGTCAACCGATACAGTTACTGTCTCCAGTGCCAGGCATTCTGATGGTATCTCTAAATGTAGATGACTTGGCTGTGCCAATGAGGAAAGCACTTGGTTTTTTAATCATACCTGGCTGCACATTGATAGGCAAATCACATGCAAAATATGGTAATGTCACACTGGTGAGATCTGCTGCCATTGTGCTGTCACTGGGTGGCTGGCTGCAAGAACACCTTAGGCCTATAACTGGTGCTGGGGTTGCTGGGTTTCCCAGAATAAAAGAACGGTCTGACTTATCCTGCCCATGAGAAGCCCCACATATTGGCTGGGAGGTGGATCATGGATTTACATCATTGTGGGAAGTTGGGATCGGTCCCATGACTGACTGTGCAGGCAAATTGGTGAAGATGTGGGCTGAGACAATGTTGCCACTGGGTTCTGTGTTACCAAAACCATGAAACACCAGACAAGATAGGATGCACTTCTTCCTTGAGACAGCAGCAGACTGAAAGACAACAGCTTTTGAATAAGGAGTCGTATCCACAGTGCTGCTGCCATTGGTAGGAATGGATGATGATGATGCAGAGGTTCTACTACCTAAACTGGAGGTGTCTAGAGGAGCCATCATGGGAAGGCTCAGAAAAACAGGGGTATTGGGGAGACAGGCTTTCCAATGCTGCCCATCAGAGGCCCCCAGTGTGAGCTGAGCAGTGGCTCCCGGATGTATAACGTGATGAGAAGTTACAGTTGGTCCTACGACTGACTGTGCAGGCAAACTGGTGGAGATGTGAACTGAGGCAATGTTTCTACTGAGTTGTTTGTTTGTAGAAGCAGAGAGCCCCAGATAAGACAGGATGCACTTCTTCCTTTAGACAGCAGCAGAGTGGAAGATGGCAGCTTTTGAAAAATGGGTGGTATCCGTAGCCCTGCTGTCAATGGTAGGAAGGAAAGATGATGTTGCAGAGGTACTGCTTCCTAAACTGGAGGTGTCTGGGAAGTCTCAGAAAACCATTGAGGAGAGAGGCTTTCCACTGCTGCCCATCAGGGGCCCACAGTGTGAGCTGAGCAGTGGCTCCCTGATTTACAGTGTGGTTAGAAGTTACAGTTGGTCCTACCACTGACTGTGCAGGCAAACTGGTGGAGACATGAACTGAGACAATGTTGCCACTGGGATCTGTATTCCCAGAACCAAGGAGGCTCAGATGAGACAAGGATACATTTCTTCTGTGAGACAGAGGCAGACTGGAAGATGACAGCTTTTCAATAAGGGTGGTATCCACAGCACTGCTGTCAATGGTAGGAATGGATGATGATGCTGCAGAGGTTCTGCTCCCTAAACTGGAGGTGTCTGGATGAGCCATGATGATCCCATCATGGCTCAGAATAACAGGGGTACTGGGGAGACAGGCTTTCCACTGCTGCCCTTTAGGGGCCCCCAATGTGAGTGGAGCGGTGGCTCCCAGATTTACAGTGTGGTTAGAAGTTGTCATTGGTCTCATGACTGGCTGTGCAGGCAAACTGGTGGAGATGTGGGCTGAGGCAATGCCCAAGTCAGGGGTGGGAGGAGGACCTGGGACCTGGGAAGTGTAGGTGGCCAGGCACAGGGAGTATGAAGTCTCTGCAGGTGGGGAGACAGCAGGTGCAGGCTGGGGGGTGCTGCAGTTTGCCTTGGCCAAATCAGGGACCCCAAATTTGGGCTGAGGGGTGGGGCTGGGGAATATAAATGTAGCTGGGTGATGTAGGTTGAGTCTTACCAGGGGGCCCCTGCTGTGCACTGCCATCAATTTGGGAAACTAGTAGAGAGTTCATCCTGGATCTTGAGGAAGTTCTGAACATCACAGCCTTAGGTGGGAAAGTGGTGTCCCTATTGAGGACCTGAGGATCTGAAGGAGGCTGCAAGGTGTGGTGGGCAGATGTGTTTGCTGTGATGGTGAAAATGACTGCTTTGAAATTTATCTGCTTGCTGGTGGTAACAGAGATCCTGGTGGAAGGTCCTGGAAGAAGGGTGGGAGAGGAAAGAGGAGGAAGGGAATGCACACACACAGCTGTAGGGAACTCCCTTCTGAAGGGAGGCCGGAAGGAGAAAGGTGTGGGGCTAGGTGTCAGGGGGTCAGAAGTGGGAGATGCTGAAGCTACTCCAGAATGAGAAGAACCTCCTTCCTCATTAGGTGGAACCCAAAATATGGGAACAAGGTCAGTGGGAAGAGACAATGGAGAGTTAGGGATTTTGGATATTCTTGGTGTGACAGACAGGCAGCGGGGTCTGGTAGCCGGCTCAGCCAAGTCAAGGGTGGAAGGAGGAGCTGGGACCTGCGAAGTGTAGGTGGCCAGGGACAGAGAGTCTGAAGTTTCCGCATGTGGGGAGATAGCAGGGGCAGGCTGGATGGTGCTGCAGTTTGCCTTGGCCTCTGTTTTGTCCTCCAAATTGTCTATTTTATCCTCCAAGATTTTGCTGTTCTGTTTACACCCCATGCTGTTCTCCAAGTTGCCCAGGTATCCCTCAATAGACAGGCAGGGAAGATTAGTAGGTGGAGACAACTCACTTCTATCCCACGTCAATCACAGGGTGGGGCCAGGGGCAGCAGCGGTGGAATCCACATTTTCCTTTCGCAGGGCCTGTTGCTGGCAGCTCTGAGTGGAGAAGAGTTCCATGATGGAAGAGCTGAAGGCTTCTTGTCCTGCATCTTCTTCCCCGACATCAGCAAGCCTGGAGAGCTGGGTGGGTGGTCTTCATCCAGCACCTTCCTGGCCGCCTTCTCTGGCTGCAGGGAGCAGCCCGGGGCCGGGGCCGGGAGCACTGCTGGAGCTGGGTCAGGCTTCCCAAGGGGAAGGCCACCTCCAGCAGGGCTGTGTGAGCTGGGGGCCTCATGGCCCTCCCAGGAGGAGCCACTCAATGGAGACACCTGGGCCTTCTCTCTCAAATGGTTTTCTGACAGGTAGGGGTGGGCATTTCCCTGCAGAGTCCCAGGCCTGCACCCGAAGGAGGTGAGGTCTCCCTGGGTCTCCAGGGCCCTAGACATGGATGAAGTCCTGCCGTGGCTACGGGGGCTCTTTTCTTGTCATCCTGCTCCTGGGTCTCTACGTGATGCTCCTGCGTCACTGTTCTGGGCTCCTCTTCGGCCCTACCCTCAGTCTCCTTTGGGAGCCTGGCTGGGACCTGCTTAGGTGGTGAAGGCAGAGGGAGGGCGAACTTGCAGCTGGGAGGAGGGTCCTCAAGGACCCTGGGTGCAGCAACCTTCGGGAGTTCCCAACAGGCGGCTCAGAGGCCACAGCCTGCAGGAACTCCAGAGGGTCACCCTTGTCATGTGGGAGAGGACAAGGGGTGCCACATAAGCTGCCTGGAGAGGAGGGCCTAGGAGGCCACCGTGGGTTGAACAGGAATAAGAAAGGGCCTGGCTGTCCCGGGCAGGCGCGGAGGCCTTTAGGGCAAGGGGTGGCCGCTGGCCCGAGAGACTGCAGGCAGACCAGAGAAGAAACGTGTGAAGTAAATTGCCCATCTCCACCGAGGGACAGAAGCAAGGCGACGAACCTCCATCCGGCTACAGGAAAGAATGAGAAAACACCATGTCTCCGCAATAAGGAGGCACACAGGCCAGAGCGTGAGCTGTGGAATCACACAGCCCAGGTTCACAGCCTGGCTGGGCCACTGCCACCTGAATGACCTGGAGAAGAGTCTCAGGCCCAAATGTTGTTTTAGCAATATCCAGTACAAAACGAAGGAGTGTTTTAGCAAATTTGTAAAAGGAAGTGAGCACAACTCGCTCGAGATGGGCAATTTACTTTGCAGGTGTTTCCTCTGGGAACTTTGCACGGTGGCATATGTGTAATAAGCACATGCACTCCTAGGATGAGGCCTTTACCTCAACTCATAAGTTGACCATGGCCCACAGTGGGCTCCAGTCCTCTAAGAAAATGTAGGGCAGGGACCAGCAATTGTCCCACAGGGTCATGCCACATTTCTCTTCTAATGGAGCCTTGCAGCCCAGATGATCTTTTTGATCCTGTGTGAAGTATCCAAGTATATAAAGATTATGTTCTAGACCCATTATGGTCTATCCTGAAAGAAATTCACCAGCAGTTTATTTATTATGGATAAGAATCCATGTTCTCCAATGAGAACACTTGGACACAGGGCGGGGAACGTCACAGGGTGGGGAACGTCACATGCCAGAGCCTGTCAGGGGCTGCGGGGCTGGGGGAGGGATAGCATTAAGTATCAGGGAACCTGCCCCGATAGTCACAAAGGTTCTTTTCTATTTTCCCTAAGCATTGGCCGGTTTGAGAAATAAGTACAAAAGAGAGAAATTTTAAAGCTGGGCCCACTCCCAAGTCAGGGGTGGGAGGAGGACCTGGGACTGGGGGAGACATCACATGTCAGTAGGTTCCGTGATGCCCCACAAGCCAAAAACCAGCAAGTTTTTATTAGGGATTTTCAAAAGGGGAGGGAGTATACGAATAGGTGTGGGTCACAGAGATCACATACTTCACAAGGTAATAGAATATCACAAGGCAAATGGAGGCAGAGTGAGATCACAGGATCACAGGACCACAGGACGGGGGCAAAATTAAAATTGCTAATGAAGTTTCAGGCACCATTGTCACTGATAACATCTTATCAGGAGACAGGGTTTTGAGAGCAACCAGTCTGACCAAAATTTATTAGGTGGGAATTTCCTCTTCCTAATAAGCCTGGGAGCACTATGGGAGACTGGGGTCTATTTCACCCCTACAGTTTCAACCATAGAAGATGGCCACACCCAGGGGGGCCAGTTCAGACCCACCCCCAAGCACGTATTCTCTTTCCCAGGGATGTTCCTGAGAAAAGGAATTCAGCGATATTTCTCCCATTTGCTTTTGAAAGAAGAGAAATATGGCTCTGTTCCACCCGGCTCACCGGTGGTCAGAGTTTAAGGTTATCTCTCGTTTCCTAAACATTGCTGTTATCCTGTTCTTTTTTCAAGGTGCCCAGATTTCATATTGTTTAAACACACGTGCTCTACAATTTGTGCAGTTAATGCAATTATCACAGGGTCCTGAGTCGACATACATCCTCCTCAGCTGACAGGATTAAGAGATTAAAGTAAAGACAGGCATAGGAAATCACAAGGGTATTGATTGGGGAAGTGATAAGTGTCCCTGAAATCTTCACAATTTATGTTTAGAGATGGCAGTAAAGACAGGCGTAAGAAATTATAAAAGTATTAATTTGGGGAACTAATAAATGTCCATGAAATCTTCACAATCCACATTCTTCTGCCATGACTTCAGTTGGTCCCTCCGTTTGGGGTCCCTGACTTCCCGCAACAATTAGGAGAAATACCTAATGTAAATGATGAGTCGATGGGTGCAGCGAACAAACATGGCACATGTGTACCTATGTAACAAACTTGTACGTTGTGCACATGTACCCTAAAACTTAGAGTATAATAAAATAAATAAAATAAAAGAATCCATGTTTTCTGGTCTTCCTGAAATATGTCTAGAAAGCAAGTATATCATTTATTTGCCAGTTAATGTTGGAGAAATGTATTGAATTAAAATATGATCAACACAATTTGGTCATTGTGAGCATGCCAGCTGGACCTACTCCTCACCACACACTATTGTCACCTAAATATCACTCTAAACTTTCTTATGCCCAAGAGAGGAGACATGATCTTCAGTGTCAGGAAAAGAGAAATGTGTGTTACTGTCCTAGGAGCTAGAAGCTTCAGCATGACAAGAAAGATTTGAAAATCCTACAGAGATTTGTCTAGTTTGAATCTTGTTTCTCAGGCTTATTTCAGTAATGTATTTTTCTCTCTTGGGGCTGATGTGATGTATCAGATATATGACATGCGGAAGTTTCAGAACCAAGAACAGAGCTCTCTAAAAATTTTTCATATGTTACATTTTAAAACATCTATTTAAAATAACACTGTACATAATTAACATACTATAAAATTGGTTTTAGCCCTCTCCTCATAAGATTCCTTTTATAGCATGTCAGAGCAAATTTGGAGTTCCATTCCCAAAAAGGCTGAGGTTGGTAGAACACAAAAAGTTTTTGCTCAGACCCAAATTTTGTTTGAAAAGAGGAGAAATATTATAAGCCCTTTCTAACCACGGCATAAACGGTTTACAGTTATGGCACGTAACCATAATTCCTTGCTATCGTTTGGAGAGAGTTCAATTAGGAATAATCTCTTGATTTTGTTTTCTGGAACAAAACAAACTGGTACAAATTTTGGACAAAGATTTCCTAGAGGAACTAGGAAGAAAGATGATATGTCAGATGTATTGAAAAATAATAAATTAATACCATATTATTTTCATTTTTTCTCCAAAAAGGAAAAAATTTATTAGACATAATAATGCATATTTGGGCTTCAGGACAATACAAGGAAATTTGGACAAGGATATTCCACAAAAAATCACCTCTATCTTTTTTTGAGGAAAAAAAGGAACAATTTTCAATCATAGAAAATGAACCTGGGGTTGGCCAGTTTGGGATGGAATTGTGGTAGTGACAATAAACCATAGCTGGCAAACTGTGGTTGACACTCTCACTCCCCCTTTTCTTGTCTTGATCACCAACAATCCATTTTAAGTCATATAGAGTCAATATGGGGACATACTGAGTCCTCTGGACTTTACTGACCTATGGAGTTCATTAAATAAACTTTTTTCCTCTAAAATACCTTTTGTCTCCTTGCTGTCAGTCACTACACATTCCTCTCCTTTCCTGGATTGCTTTAGCAGTTTCTTTGTGTTGATTTCCAACTTTGTCTTGGATCTCATTGAGCTTCCTTGCAATCCATGCTTTGAATTCTTTACCTGTCACTTCTGAGTTTCCATTTTGGTTAGGAATCAAACCTAACTAAATCTCCATCCATTGATGGAGAGCTAGTGCAATCCTTTGGTAGTGTCACTACTTTCAGATTTTTCATGGTTCCAACATTATTTGACTGGTTTCTTCTCACCTGGAGACACTGGCACTTCTAACTTTTATAATTAGTTCCGTGCAGGTAGTATTTCTTCTTTTTCTTCTTTCTTTCCCTATAATAATAGTATTATTGTTCTTTGTTTCATTTTCCCTTTCTATCCTCGCCCCCCTTCCTAGGGCCTAGGGGGTGTGACTGTAGACAATGCTGAGTATAATTTTTTTTTTTTTTTTTTTTTTTGAGACAGAGTCTTGCTTTGTCACCCAGCCAGGCTGGAGTGCAATGGCATGATCTTGGCTCACTGCAACCTCCACCTCCCAGGTTCAAGCCATTCTCCTGTATCAGTCTCCTGAGTAGCTGGGATTACAGGCACCTGCCACCATGTCCAACTAATTTTTTGTATTTTTAGTAGAGACAGGGTTTCACTATGTTGGCCAGGCTGGTCTTGAACTCCTGACCTCATGAGCCGCCTACCTCGGCCTCCCAAAGTGCTGGGATTACAGGCATGAGAGTGTAATCTTTTGGCTTTGCTTCTATAGCCCCATGCAATTCTTTTGGTAGGTTTTATAATAGGCTACACGGTTCACCCTACAGGGAAGGCTTGAGTTTTACAGCAGAAATTTCCTGTCTAGGTTCCCATTCAGGTCCATTTACACAAATGAAAGGTTAGAAACTTGCTTAATTCAGATTGTTCAACACAGCTGAGTTCCAATAGTTTGATGCAACTGAGCTCTAATTAGCTGATACAGACAAGCCCTGCCTCGTTCATACAGCTGAGCCCTGATTGGCTTAGGCAGGCGAGCTCTAATTGGTTGGTTCAGGTGATGTCTGAAAGTTCCAAAGTTGAAATGGTGTGGATTTTGAGGGAATTCAAAGTACCTGTGTGACCTCTAGTCAGCCAATGGCTGCTTGGAGTCCAGTTAACCAATCAGGGTCCGGGATTGGCTCTTTCAGTTTCACTTTGTTCACACACTTCTGCCTTTGACTATACCGAAGGCTCAGCAAAAACAGACTGGCTTTGTGCAGTTGCTTTTTAAGATACTCTTCTTGATTGTTTTATTAATTATCCCTCCAGTTCACTTTTTGTTTTCCAGACATGTAACAAAACCTTTCTGTGGTTGATGACTTCCACAATCTCTTGACTTTTATTGGTCTACTAATTTTGGTATCTTTATACTTTTATTTAAGTATGTTTTCAGGAGGAACACAAGGCTAATATGTGTTCATGGTCTACCCTTTTTTACTACAAGTCCCTGTTGATTTTAGTATCCAATGTTCTCATAGGAGAAAACCAACCTCTGTTAACAGATGTAGCACTTATGATGTCAACTTTTTTTGAGCAATCAATCACTAAGGATTTAGGATACAGTAATTTCTAATAAGGAAATTATACCTCTCCCAAGCAGTTGATTTGAAGGTGAAATGAGGTAATTAACATGAAAATGCTTTGTAAAATTTTAAGTTCTCTAAAAATACTTTGTGTTATTATTTTTGTTATTACTATACAATTTTATGTATGACATTGTCTAGGTGACACAGTGCCTTTTTGTTTATTCTTTTACAAACCGACCATATTTTTCAATATCTCAGTGGAAATTATGACATTGTGAAGGTTGGGAATGAAACCATAGACGTTTCTTAACACCTATCGCTTCACAATGTTTTTAGCAACTATTTTCTCATGTATTTCTGTTTCCAATTTTATTGAGAACCTACTTCCAGTTACATCCTTTACTTGAAGATTTAGCAAATATTTTCCAGACTTTAAATATTTTATGTTTTGTAGGCCGTAAACAGTTTCTGTAGTTCCCCTTCCTCCTCCTTTTTCTTTTTCTTCAAGAACCCTTTCAAAATGTAAGAATCATTCTTAGCTCACAGGTCATACAAAAAGATCTATGGGCCATTTTTTTGCCCATCACTGATCTATTTCTTTACTGAGTAGAAAGCAAATCTTTGAGTAAATCACTTCTGTGAAGGAATTGGTCTCCCTAATTTTTTTTTTTTTTTTTTTTTTTTTTTTTTTTTACTTTTCTACAATTTTTAATTAACATTCATCCAGAGAGATCCTGTTAAAACCTAAATCAGATTGTATCACTCAAACCTCTATAATGGCTTGCTCAAAGCAAAAGCCAAAGTCCTCTAAATGCCTCCAAACCCCTAGCAACCCATGCTCTCCGTTTCCTTGCTGACATCATTTCCTTCTCCTCTCCACTCTGATCCCTCTCTCCCTCACACACTGGTGCCCTTTCTGTTCCCTAAATACTCACAGACATTCTTGCCTCACGGCCTTCCCATTTGGCTGTTCGCTCTGCCTATAAGGCTCATTTCCCAGATATGCACATTATTGTTTCCTGGAACACCCTCAGGCTCCTTCTTAAATTTCACCTCCCCCATAATTTCAAGTTGCAACCTCCCTCCACCATCTAACAGTCTTTATCTCCTTTCCCAGTTTTCTACTTCGCCCTAGCAATTATCTGATGTACTATTTATTTTACCCATCTATTTTTATTTATATATTTATGTATATGTTTATAAGATTATTCATTTATTTATTTTTGTGTCCCCCTCCAACTACAAAGGTGAAGATATTTATCATTTTTTGTTTATGGCTATATTTCCTCAATGTACCTGTGAAACATACCAAAGGGCAGTACCTGGCATTTGGTAGGGGATTAATAAATTATCTTGAATGAATAAATGTATGCATGGATTAGTAAATGAATCCCCATAGTGTCTGAATTGAGGACTAGTGTGAAGAAGAAGGTAGCATGGTTGGGACAGGGTACTGCAAGAAGCAGTATTTGGAGTTCTCTTCTATGTTTGTAAATATATAGGGTGTTGTTCATTTAGGTAATTTTAATGGAGTCTGGAACTATTTGAGGGAGACACAATCACGATTTTTTATAGTGCATTCTATAGAATTCATTTTAAATATTTGTAAATATTGGAAATATATGCATGCATATACACCTCTATTGAGTTTATTATAAGAGCCCCTTGAGGTAGAGACAGCAAGTATAAGTATCTTTCTTTTTTTGTTTGTTTTGTTTTTGAAAATTGAACAATCATTCTTTATTTAAAAAATAATCTCAGCAAACTAGGGATACAGAGAATTTCCTCAACCTCTTGAAGGGCATCTTTAAGATATCTACTGCTAACATCCTATGTAATGATGAAAGACTGAATGCTTTTCCTTAAGATTGAGAATAAGACAGAGATGTCAGTTCTTACCACTTCTATTCAACATTGTACTGGAAATTCTAGCCACTGCAATCATTTTTTAATTGGGAGTGGGGAGAAACAGGGAGGGAAGGAGAATAATAAAAGGCCTTTAGATTGAAAATAAATAAGTAAAACTGTCAATTCACAGATATGATCATCTATGTAGAAAACCAAATAAAATCCATTACCAAGTTACTGAAACCAGCAAGTGAGTTTTGCAACACTGCAGGATGTATAATTGATATACAAAAATCAATTGTGTTTCTATATGTTAAAAGTAAACAATTAGGAATTGAAATTTTTAAAATAATACTATTTTCAATAGCATTAAAATATAAAATTCTTGGGAATAAACCCGACAAACTATGTGGAATATCTGTACACTGATAACTAAAAAGCATTGCTAAGAAAAATTAAAGAAGACCTAAGTAAATATCTTGTTCATAGGTTGAGAGACTCAACATTGTTATGATGTTATTTCTTTTCCATATTCATCTATGGATATAATGCAATTCCCATCCCAAGCCAAGCAGGCTTTTTTTTTTTTTTTGTAGAAATTGAAAACTGGTTTTAAGATTCACATGGCATGCAGATGATCCACAAGATCCACAATAACTCTCCTGCTGTGTAGCCTGGTTCCTAACAGGCCATGGACCTCTCTGTGGCCTGCAGGTTGGGGACCTCTGCTATAGAGGATCCAGATTTAAATTTAGAGGCAGCTTCATCTACTTCTGTAGTTTCATTTTCTCGCGACATCCGTTGCATAAAACTTGAACTTCACCGGATTTTCTGAAGCCAATCAATTTGGTCATCTTAGTTTTTAATTGTATTTTTTGACGTAGAATTTTCTATGTCAAGCTTTTGTACGTGGCCTTGCTTCTCCTTACTACGTCTTATAGTCACTGTAAGTTGATCCTGTATTTCTTTTATTTATTTATTTATTTATTTATTATACTTTAAGTTTTAGGGTACATGTGCACAATGTGCAGGTTAGTTACATATGTATACATGTGCCATGCTGGTGCGCTGCACCCACTAACTCGTCATCTAGCATTAGGTATATCTCCCAATGCCATCCCTCCCCCCTCCCCCCACCCCACAACAGTCCCCAGAATGTGATATTCCCCTTCCTGTGTCCATGTGTTCTCATTGTTCAATTCCCACCCAAGAGTGCGAATATGCGGTGTTTGGTTTTTTGTTCTTGCGATAGTTTACTGAGAATGATGATTTCCAATTTCATCCATGTCCCTACAAAGGACATGAACTCATCATTTTTTATGGCTGCATAGTATTCCATGGTGTATATGTGCCACATTTTCTTAATCCAGTCTATCATTGTTGGACATTTGGGTTGGTTCCAAGTCTTTGCTATTGTGAATAATGCTGCAATAACCATATGTGTGCATGTGTCTTTATAGCAGCATGATTTATAGTCCTTTGGGTATATACCCAGTAATGGGATAGCTGGGTCAAATGGTATTTCTAGTTCTAGATCCCTGAGGAATCGCCACACTGACTTCCACAATGGTTGAACTAGTTTACAGTCCCACCAACAGTGTAAAAGTGTTCCTGTTTCTCCACATCCTCTCCAGCACCTGTTGTTTCCTGACTTTTCAATGACTGCCATTCTAACTGGTGTGAGATGGTATGTCATTGTGGTTTTGATTTGCATTTCTCTGATGGCCAGTGATGGTGAGCATTTTTTCATGTGTTTTTTGGCTGCATAAATGTCTTCTTTTGAGAAGTGTCTGTTCGTGTCCTTTGCCCACTTTTTGATGGGGTTGTTTGGTTTTTTCTTGTAAATTTGTTTGAGTTCATTGTAGATTCTGGATATTAGCCCTTTGTCAGATGAGTAGGTTGAGAAAATTTCTCCCATTTTGTAGGTTGCCTATTCACTCTGATGGTAGTTTCTCTTGCTGTGCAGAAGCTCTTTAGTTTAATTAGATCCCATTTGTCAATTTTGGCTTTTGTTGCCATTGCTTTTGGTGTTTTAGACATGAAGTCCTTGCCCATGCCTATATCCTGAATGGTAATGCCTAGGTTTTCTTCTAGGGCTTTTATGGCTTTAGGTCTAATGTTTAAGTCTTTAATCCATCTTGAATTGATTTTTGTATAAGGTGTAAGGAAGGGATCCAGTTTCAGCTTTCTACATATGGCTAGCCAGTTTTCCCAGAACCACTTATTAAATAGGGAATCCTTTCCCCATTGCTTGTTTTTCTCAGGTTTGTCAAAGATCAGATAGTTGTAGATATGTGGCGTTATTTCTGAGAGCTCTGTTCTGTTCCATTGATCTATATCTCCGTTTTGATACCAGTACCATGCTGTTTTGGTTACTGTAGACTTGTAGTATAGTTTGAAGTCAGGTAGTGTGATGCCTCCAGCTTTGTTCTTTTGGCTTAGGATTGACTTGGCGATGCAAGCTCTTTTTTGGTTCCATATGAACTTTAAAGTAGTTTTTTCCAATTCTGTGAAGAAAGGCATTGGTAGCTTGATGGGGATGGCATTGAATCTGTAAATTACCTTGGGCAGTATGGCCATTTTCACGATAATTGATTCTTCCTACCCATGAGCATGGAATGTTCTTCCATTTGTTTGTATCCTCTTTTATTTCCTTGAGCAGTGGTTTGTAGTTCTCCTTGAAGAGGTCCTTCACATCCCTTGTAAGTTGGATTCCTAGGTATTTTATTCTCTTTGAAGCAATTGTGAATGGGAGTTCACTCATGATTTGGCTCTCTGTTTGTCTGTTGTTGGTGTATAAGAATGCTTGTGATTTTTGTACATTGATTTTGTATCCTGAGACTTTGCTGAAGTTGCTTATCAGCTTGAGGAGATTTTGGGCTGAGACAATGGGGTTTTCTAGATATACAATCATGTCATCTGCAAACAGGGACAATTTGACTTCCTCTTTTCCTAATTGAATACCCTTTATTTCCTTCTCCTGCCTAATTGCCCTGGCCAGAACTTCCAACACTATGTTGACTAGGAGTGGTGAGAGAGGGCATCCCTGTCTTGTGCCAGTTTTCAAAGGGAATGCTTCCAGTTTTTGCCCATTCAGTATGATATTGGCTGTGGGTTTGTCATAGATAGCTCTTATTATTTTGAAATATGTCCCATCAATACCTAATTTATTGAGAGTTTTTAGCATGAAGGGTTGTTGAATTTTGTCAAAGGCCTTTTCTGCATCTATTGAGATAATCATGTGCTTTTTGTCTTTGGTTCTGTTTATATGCTGGATTACATTTATTGATTTGCGTATATTGAACCAGACTTGCATCCCAGGATGAAGCCCACTTGATCATGGTGGATAAGCTTTTTGATATGCTGCTGGATTCAGTTTGCCAGTATTTTATTGAGGATTTTTGCATCAATGTTCTTCAAGGATATTGGTCTAAAATTCTCTTTTTTGGTTGTGTCTCTGCCCCGCTTTGATATCAGGATGATGCTGGCCTCATAAAATGAGTTAGGGAGGATTCCCTCTTTTTCTATTGATTGGAATAGTTTCAGAAGGAATGGTACCAGTTCCTCCTTGTACCTCTGGTAGAATTCGGCTGTGAATCCATCTGGTCCTGGACTCTTTTTGGTTGGTAAGCTATTGATTATTGCCACAATTTCAGATCCTGTTATTGGTCTATTCAGAGATTCAACTTCTTCTAAATGCTCCAATTAAAAGACACAGACTGGCAAATTGGATAAAGAATCAAGACCCATCAGTGTGCTGTATTCAGGAAACCCATCTCACATGCAGAGACACATATAGGCTCAAAATAAAAGGATGGAGGAAGATCTACCAAGCAAATGGAAAACAAAAAAAGGCAGGGGTTGCAATCCTAGTCTCTGATAAAATAGACTTTAAACCAACAAAGATCAAAAGAGACAAAGAAGGCCATTACATAGTGGTAAAGGGATCAATTCAACAAGAAGAGCTAACTATCCTAAATATATATGCACCCAATACAGGAGCACCCAGATTCATAAAGCAAGTCCTGAGTGACCTACAAAGAGACTTAGACTCCCACACATTAATAATGGGAGACTTTAATACCCCACTGTCAACATTAGACAGATCAACGAGACAGAAAGTCAACAAGCATACCCAGGAATTGAACTCAGCTCTGGACCAAGCGGACCTAATAGACATCTACAGAACTCTGCACCCCAAATCAACAGAATATACATTTTTTTCAGCACCACACCACACCTATTCCAAAATTGACCACATACTTGGAAGTAAAGCTCTCCTCAGCAAATGTAAAAGAACAGAAATTATAACAAACTGTCTCTCAGACCACAGTGCAATCAAACTAGAACTCAGGATTAAGAATCTCACTCAAAACCGCTCAACTACATGGAAACTGAACAACCTGCTCCTGAATGACTACTGGGTACATAACGAAATGAAGGCAGAAATAAAGATGTTCTTTGAAACCAACGAGAACAAAGACACAACATACCAGAATATCTGGGACACATTCAAAGCAGTGTGTAGAGGGAAATTTATAGCACTAAATGCCCACAAGAGAAAGCAGGAAAGATCCAAAATTGACACCCTAACATCACAATTAAAAGAACTAGAAAAGCAAGAGCAAGCACATTCAAAAGCTAGCAGAAGACAAGAAATAACTAAAATCGGAGCAGAACTGAAGGAAATAGAGACATAAAAAACCCTTCAAAAAATTAATGAATCCAGGAGCTGGTTTTTTGAAAGGATCAACAAAATTGATAGACCGCTAGCAAGACTAATAAAGAAAAAAAGAGAGAAGAATCAAATAGACGCAATAAAAAATGATAAAGGGGATATCACCACCAATCCCACAGAAATACAAACTACCATCAGAGAATACTACAAACACCTCTACGCAAATAAACTAGAAAATCTAGAAGAAATGGATAAATTCCTCGACACATACACCCTCCCAAGATCCTGTATTTCTTGAAATTGACTTCTCGTCTGGCCTAATTTCTTCCTTGAATCCTGCATCTCACATTCTAGATGGACGCAGTGACGCAATGAAGCATCCAGCAGAGCTTTTGTTGTTGATTGTTTGTTTAGGATATCATCCTGTTTTTGTTGAAGTTGTCTCACAACTACTCTTTCTGCTTTTTCTCTTTCATATTGACATTGTTTTTCTTTCAAATGATTAAATTCATTGATCAACTTCTTATAATCTTCTCCTAGCAAAAGACAGTGCTTTCTGCACTCAGCTTGAAGGTTTTGTACTCTAACATCACATTTGGCTTGAATATCAATTATTGTTTTTTCTTGATTGTCAGATTTGTTGTGAGCATCATCCAGTCACTGTTGAAGTAACATATTTTGTCTTTGTAGTTGACATAATTTTATTTGCTTTTCTATGCATTTTTCTACTTTATCTTGGCCATCTTTGTACATTTTTTCAGTGTCCTTCATTTGACACTGTGTTTGGTTTAGCTCTCTTTGTACGTCTTCAAAAACCAAAGCCTTTTCTTTCAGAGCCTCTATTGTGTAATGGAGCTCAGTTTCGAGGCCCCTGGACTTACTCTCAGCTTTAGGAAGTTGCTGAGAAAGAATCAGAATATGAGAATTCAAATTTTCCTGTAAATGACACAATTTATCTACTGTGTAAGTATCTTTCTTTTACAGATGAGCTTAACTTGCTGAGGGCTACATTACAATTTTGTTATAAATGTAATACTAGACTGAGAGTTTTTCAGCAGATCTTCCCTAGAAACCTGTGACTTATAAAAGTGATACTAGTAACCCACAAAGATTTATTCAGCTTTCAACAGTACGTACACTACAGACTCAATTATAGCCCATCCATTTAAATGAATGGAAAAAATTATTTAGCACAAAACCAAGAGAATATTAAATGCTATACTATATTAATATTAGTAATGGGAAATAGGCTCCATCCCTTCTGACATAATTTGAGCCCATCATATCCACATTATGGTCATGGTGATAGTCAGGCTGCCCTTCTCTGTCTCTAGAAGAATTCTCATATAATTGTACTTATTGAAACAGACAAGGGACATTGGGTAATTAAGAGTTTGTCAGCTTGATTTTTCCAGAAGTCTTGCCTATAAAGCAAAGATAGTTGGTCTGGATACTCTCAGCTACAAAGAGGTTGTCAGGTTCTTAATTTTCATGGTGAATGAAGTGAGCTTATTTCATCTCCGTGGCCTCCCATATACCTATATTCAGTCTCTGTTCTATGTTTGGAAAGAATGAAGTAGAAATTAAAAATCAAGAAAAGCAAATGATAAATGATACATGGGATATTTGATTGATTTACATCAGTGTATGTAGATGTATGCATGTCTGCATGAATGCATGTAGAACTCAATGTGATCTAGTTGAAAAATTTATTTTGTTTTAGAGTTGTATGTTGGGTTGGAGCCTTCAAGGTACCAGAAGAAAATAACTCAACTATCCTATTAGAAACTACAGTCCTCATACACTTTTATTTACCAGTTCTGCTCATCTACAGTATCAGAGGTCTGTATCCTACTTCATTTTCAGAATTTTCCAAATGCCTCTTAATACTCAGTGCTGCAATTTTGATATTGCCAAACCCTGCACAAGTTACATAGAACAGAAGGATTTTATTTTCTGTTTATGCATCTGTGTTTAGGACCCAATGAAAGAACAATAGAGTGGAATTGAGGAGATCTAGGTTTTTGTTCCAAGTTGGCCAGAAAATAATTGTGGCCCCTTGGAAAAGTCAGTTATTCTGGGGCCTCTTTACTTTTGTTTCCACAGAGTCTACTAGATGACCCCAAATAATATTTGAATTGTCTGCAGTAATAGTTTAGATGTCCTTGGTATTCTAAGATAAATGAACACAATTACACATAAAGCTGTGCAGCATCTCTCACTACGTTTTTAGAGCTTCCTCTATTTTATAGATGATAAGCTGACAGAGATATAGCAGAAGTGAATAATTTGACCAGAGGCTCCATAGTAAATGGAACTAAAACACAAGTTTCTTTCCCTTCTTGAGCTCACTTAGCCAATACATACGTCGTTGAATATTTAACTGCATTTTAAAGGAGGCTGTTCTTAAAGGCCTTCCAACCAACAGCAGGAAGTATTGAAATTCCTGAAAGATCCCTAACTTTGAGAGATTTCCAGCTCTATTTTCATGTCAAGCATGTTGTATAAGTGTTCAGATAATAACTTCTCAATGCTTCTCTGAACTAAAGTTCTGAACCTCATAAGGTTTACTCCTTGCTGGCTTAAGTTTATCCCAGATATCAAGGAGCAAACCAAGGAGAAAAGAAAAGTTTTCTATCAAGTGGTTAACTGGGTTTTGATGCCAAATAACTATATGTTTACCTATAACACATTAATTTATTGTACCTACTAATTGTGTTCTCTTTGGGAAACGCAAAAGTATTTGAGGCATAGGCTGTTGGGTTTTTTTCTATTTTCTGCAGACTGTAAGCTTCTGTGGTAGAACTATATTTCACTAGCATCTGTAACCAGAACTGAACACAATGTCTATGAAACAGTCAATAAATAAGCAACAGATAAACTGACAGATAGAGACATGACTTTATTTCCAAATGAACACATTATTAAGAAAGATCCAAGGCATAAGCAAAGAGAAAAATTGTATTTCCAGTCACAGAGTGGCAACTGACATATTTATAAACGATACAGATAACAAGTGCTACAGCGATTCGAAAGAGGCATAAAAGTTCTTATTGGATTTCCATAGGATAAACCATGCGAAAAAAAGGGAGAGATGGATTTTGAGTTATTGGTGGGGGGTGGGGTAGTCACAAGCCTAATCTTGATTTTTAAATCAAATTTGCAAAGTGATTATATTACAGGTAAAACAATGAAATAACTCACTATACTGAGACTTGCAGAGTTTATGATGGTTGTCCAAGATACAAAAACAAGTAATTATGGACCAGAATTTTAACCAAGTCCTGATGATCTCAAAACCCCAAGTCCTTTCTCTGTCATTAAGTTGCCTTTGACAGTAATTTTTGGTGGAATGGTAGAAACTGGCTATAGGATGTGGATGGAAAATAATACCATTGAGGACTGGTGAAATATGTATCAGTGGTGCTTTAGAATGAATGGCCCCTATCCTGTTATCAATGAATGAGGAGAACTCATTAAAAGGTTCAATGAAAAGACTAACTGACAAGAGTGACATTAGCAAAATGGCAGACTAGGAATCTCTAAGCTCTGAAAACACCAAAAACACCAAGGAAGAACCAGAAACTGGCTGAACTAACCTTATAGAAGCTCTGAAAAAAAGTCAAAGATTTACAGCAAATGAATGTACACTCAATCAGGAAAAGGCCACCTTCATATGGTAGGATATTTTAAGGTGTTTTCACTTGCCTTTGCCCAAATTCCCATCTCCCTTCTGTGTTTCATGGTCTTGGCCTGGAAGAGGTGGCAGCCCAGCTACCAGTTCTCCCCCTCAAACTGGAGAGAGTGGAGAAGATTTTATCTGCAATGTTCTAAACTGTTCAGGGACTGCTCAAAGGCCTGGTTTCTATTTCGCATAACTCACATCTTAGGTGGTATAAGTACCAGGCTCTGCTTTTGAAAGCCGCAGGGAGACTTCAGACCTGATGATGTCTATGACAAAAGATTACAGGTAGAGACATAGAATACACCATCTAAGGCCCTGAGGAGAATCTAGGGTAAGACTCTTTGGAAAATTAGGACGTTTGAGAGAAGTCATGTATATTTTAGAGTTGAGAAGGCCAATTTCAGACCCTGGAAAGATGAATATTCAGAAAATACCTTAAACTTCCACCTTTAGCTGATCCCTAGGCTCAGAGAAAATCCAGCTAATCAGTGAAGTACTGTCCTAGACAGAGTCTGTCTTCAAAAACTGGAAGATGTGTCTATTTTTCAGATGCTCACTTTTCAACAATTACAACAAATTACAAGGCATGCAAAGAAACAAGAAAACATGACCTACTTAAGGGAACAAAATAAATTGTCAAAAACTATTGATGAGAAAGCCTACAAAAAAGAATGAAAAAAGTCAAAAAAGCTGCAGATACCTGTGGCACCCCATTAAGAGGACCAATATATGCATTATGAGAGTTCAAGAAGGCAAAGAGAGAGAACAAAGGGCAAAGGGATTATTTGAAGAAATAATGTCTAAAAATCTCCAAATTTGATTAAAGGTATGAATCTACAAATCCAAGAAGCTCAATAGACTCTATGTGAGCTAAACTCAAACTACACTGAAACACATCATTACCAAACTGTTGAAAAATAAAAACAAGGAAAAAGGAACATGAAAGCAGCAATAAAGAAGTGATTTATCATGTGCCAATCATCAGCAGTAAGATTATCAACCAATTTATTAGGAAGAAACTTTGGAATCCAGTGTTGGTTGGCTAATATATTTAAAGTACTAAAAGAAAAACAAAACTGTAAACTGATAATTCTATGTGCAACAAAACTGTCCACCAGAATGAGGGAAAAATTCAGACATTTTCAGATAAGCAAAATCTGAAGGGTTTATTCCCACTAGCTCTGCTTTACAAGAAATGATAAAGGGAGACTTTCAGGTTGAAATGGAAGGATGCTACACAGCAACTCAAAGCCAGCCTTTATCAAACTTTTCTAAAACTCAAAGAACAGGAAATCACTTTCTAGCTTTTCCTGTAGGGCCAGCATTATCCTGATGCTGAAGCCAGACAAAAATGCTACAAAAAAAATACAGATCAATAACTCTTATGAAAATTAATGTAAAAAACTTTAAAATTTCAACAAAATATGAACAAACTGAATTCAGCAGCATGTGATTATACACCTATGATCAAGTGGGATTTGTTTCTGGAATGCAAGGATGTTTCAACATATGAAAATTCATCAAATACATCATATGATTTAGCAATTCCACTTCCAAGTATATACGCAAAATAATTGATATCAGGGACTTGAGCATATATTTGTAAACCAATGTTCATAGAAGCATTATTCACAATAGCTAAAAGCTGGAAACTGACCAACTGTCCAATTATGGAATAATGGATCAATAAAATGTGATATATACATGCATACCTTATTTTATTAAACTTCACATTATTGTGCTTCACAGATACTGCATTTTTTACTAATTGAAGATTTGTGACAACCCTGCATCAAGTAAGTCTATTGGTACCATTTTTCCAACAGCATGTGCTCACTTTGTTTCTCTATGTCACATTTTGATAATTGCCAAAATATTTTGAACTTTTTCCTTACTATTTTATGTGTTATGGTGATTAGTATCAGTAATCTTTGATGTTACTACTATATTAATACTTTTCTAGGTCTGCCATAACAAAACTCAGTTGCCACTCTATATTTGTGGGAAATTGGTTCCAGTACCCCCATGAATACCAAACTCCAGGGATGCTCAACTCTCTTATATAAAGTGGCATAGCATTTATTAGCATAGAACCCAAAAATGCAAAAGCCACAGTTACGTTTGCACCAACCTAGTAATTACTTTGGAGCGTCACAAACCTCACCCATATAAGATAGCCAACTTAATCAATAAATGTTGTATGTGCTCTGACTGTTCCATGACCAGCAGTTCTGCTATCTTTTCCCCTCTCCTTGGGTTTTCCTATCCTTGAAACACAATAATATGGAAATTAGGCCAATTAATAACCATACGGTGGCTATAAGTGTTCAAGTGAAAGAAAAAAATTACAAGTCTCTCATTTAAATCAAAAGGATTATGCTTAGTGAGGAATGCATGTCAAAAGTTGAAATAGGCCAAAAGCTAGGCTTGTTGTACCAAACAGCCAAGTTGCGAATGCAAAAGAAAAATTCTTGAAAAAAGTGTTACTGCAGTGATAAGAAAGTGAAATAGACTTATTGCTGATATGGAGAAAGTTTTAGTGGTTTGGATAGAAGATTAAACCAGCCATGACATTCTCTTAAGCCAAAGCCTAATCTAGTGCATGTCCCTAAATGTCTTCAATTCTTTGAAGGCTGAGAGAGGTGAGGAAACAGCAGAATAAAAGTTTGAATCTAACACAGGCTTGTTCATAGGTTTAAGGAAAGAAATCATCTTCGTAAGATGAAAGTACAAAGTGAAGCAGTAAGTGCTGATGTAAAACTGCAGCAGGTTATTCAAAAGATCTAGCTAAGATAATTGATGAAGGTGGCTACACTAAACAACAGACTTTCAATGTAGATGAAACAGTCTTCTATTGGAAGATGTCATCTAGGACTTTCATAGCTAGAAGAAGTCACTGCCTGGCTTCAAAGTTTCAAAGGACACAGTGATTCTCTTTTTAGGGGCTAATGCAATTGATGACTTTAAGTTGAAGCCAATGCTCATTTACTATCCAAAAATCCTAGGGCCCTTAAGAATTATGCTAAATCTACTCTGTCTTTGCTCTATAGATGGAGCAACAAAGTCAGGATGACAGCACATCTGCTTACAGAATGGTTTACTGAATATTTTAAGCCTACTGAAGAGACCTATACCTCAGGGAAAAAAAAGATTTCTTTCACAACATTACTGTTCATTGACAATGCACCTAGTCATTCAAGAGTTCTTGAATGGGGACGTACAAGGAGATTAATATTGTTTTCATGCCTGCTAACACAACATCCATTCGGCAGCCCATGGATCAAGGAGTAATTTCAACTTTCAAATTTTATTATTTAAGAAATACATTTTGTAAGGCTATAGCTGTCATAGATAGTGATTCCCCTAATGGATCTGGCAAAGTACATTGAAAACTTCCTGGAAAGGACTCCCCATTATGGATGGCATTACGAACATTTGTGATTTATGGAAGGAGGTGAAAAATCAACAAGAACAGTATGGATGTTCTTATTTTAAGACATTGCCACAGCCACCCCAGCCTTCAATAACCACCACTATGATCTGTCAGCAGCCATCAGCATTGAGGCAAGACTCTCTACTAGCAAAGATTACAGTTCGGCCGAACAAGGTGATTCATGCCTGTAATCCCAACAATTTGGGAGGCCGAGGCGGGCAGATCACTTAAGTTCAGGAGTTTGAGACCAGACTGGCCAACATGGTGAAAACCTGTCTCTATTAAAAATACAAAACAATTAGCCAGGTGTGATGGAGCATGCCTGTAATCCTAGCTACTTGGGAGGCTGAGGTGGGAGGATGGATTGAACCCAGGAGGCAGAGGTTGCAGTGAGCTGAGATCCCAACATTGCACTCCAGCCTGGGCGACAGAGAAAGACTCTGTCACTTCAACTAGGTGGGAGGGAGGTGGCATCTAGGACCAATCTCTAGTTAACAGAGCTTAAGATTACAGCATCACAGATCTAAATAACCACAGCAGAGTCAAGAGTACTTTTTATCCAAGAATTGGAGAGGTTAGTAGAGTAAGAAGATTCCATTAAGAAGCTCTCATTTAGGTAGACCAGGAAAGAGAATAGAGATGCTTGGAGCTAGTTTAATTTATTTTTTGGAGAGACAGGGTCTTGCTATTCAGCCCAGGTTGATCTCGAACTCCAGGCCTCAAGCAATCCTCTTGCCTTGGCCTCCCAAAGTGCTGGGATAACAGGCATGGGCCACCACACCTGGCCTATTTTAATTTATTTTTATAGTGAACAAAAATATAACACAACAATTCTCCTCATTGCTCTTTAACAGTAAAACTGGAGAAATACAAATTTATTATACTTTAACAATTCATAAACATTATTCAAAGCTTTATATACATTTCTTGCATTTTGATAACCAGCATTTCTGGTTACAGAGACTTTGCCACAACTTTTTACTGGTGGAAAGCTGTTTAGAAAAGCTTTCTTTCCACCAGTAAGAAAGTGATCTATTAATATTATATAAATTTGATAATTTTATAAGCAGGAACTAAAAAGCCTCCATGGTGATGATATTTTAATCCAAATATCTCTGTTGTCAGCTATGAAAACACAAAAATATAACTGAAATCCCATTAACAATATTAACAATTTTATTGCCTACAAATTTAATTGACTTAGTAGTAGTCTTTAGAAGGGTGATTTTTTTTTTTTTTTTTTTTTTTGAGCTTTGCCAAGATGGCTGACTACAAACAGCCAGGAAGAGCTTCTCCCATCTGGAGAGACCAGACCATCAGGTAGACTGGCACACTCTGAGCAGATCTGAAAGTAGTTTCTGAATGACTTTTGGGCATTGGGAGTTGACAGAGTGAGGATACAGGCTGCAGGATAAAAGGAGAGATAGCTGGGAAACCTGCATGGGGTTTCTAAGAACTGGCACTCATACCTCACCATTAGCAGCTCCTAGGAAAGGAGCAAGTGAAACAGGTGTGGACTGGCCAACTGTAGCCATGGTCCTCTGGGATTGTAGCTGCAGCAGACCCCATGATCCCCACAGACATCTGAGCTGGTAGGGAGAACTGCCCCGAGAGTTTGCAGAGGCAGAACTCCGGCCTGCACAGAGCCCAGGAGGTTTGGCATGGGAATGGCTGCAGTGGAGAATGGTTATTGGTGCCCATCCTCCAAAGCTCAACATACTCCCCCAGGTAGCTTTAGCTTTTATTAGCTGCTAGATGTGGACAAAGCAGGGCTGTCTTGCCAGTGGGGTGAGGCCAATGTGATCTGAACATTCCTATATCTGTCAGCCTCTCCCAGGGTCCCTGCCTGGCTGCACCCATTAGCAGCACAGCCTCAGCTTGCTAGTGGCCACCACCACAGCTTTTTCACGGACAGACATCACCTACCCATCATAACACTTTTGAAGCTAGATCCCCACCGATCCCCACCAGCATGGACCAACCCACAGCCTTCCTTGTCCTGTGCCCACTCACCCTCAGCCTCCCCACAACTAACCCACTGCTGCACATGTGCATGGGGCCAGCCACTGCCCCATCAGCATGCATACATGCACAGACTTGCAGATGCACATACACCTGCAGATCCATAACCAGTGCATACGCACACAAGGACCCCTGCCACTTTGCTGGCATGCGTATGTGAAGGAGGTCACTACCGCCCCCCTGGGGTGCTTTTGCCAGCAGCCTCCATTGGAATTTTGATGCCAGCAGGCTGGGAACCCCTTAACCCCTCTAGTGCAGCAGGTGCTTAACCTTGAGAGGCCAAATAACAAAGCTGCAGGCGGCCTGATCCCAGCCCCCAAGAGTTAGGGCATGCAGCCCAAGAATGCCAAGATAAAATTTGGCCCCCTGAAAGCATGTAGAAATGATGCCACTTGACTAAACCCAACCCATACCACAGTCAAATGCTTAAAGGCATCAAGAAATACAAAAGCAAAAAGCCTCATCCAAAAGACAACAACTTCAAAGAATAAGGGAACATTAGACCACTCAGATCAAAATGAACCAGCACAAGAACTTTGGCAACTCCAAAAGCCAGAGTATCTTCTTACCTCCAAATGACTGCACTGGCTCCCCAGCAATGTTTCTTAACCAGGCTGAAATGACAGACATAGAATTCAGAATCTTGATGGCAAGGAAACTCATTGAGATAAAATAAGGTTGAAATTCAATCCAAGGAAAACAATAAAATGGCCCAATAGTTTAAAGATGACATAGACATTTTAAGAAAGCACCAAACTGAACTCTTGGAAATAAAAAATTCACTATGGAAATTACAGAATTCAGCTTGAAGCATTAATAACAGGATAGATCAAGCTGAGGAAAGAATCTGAGAGCTTGAAATTCCTTTGAACCAGCAAAGGCAGTAAAAAAAAATTGTTAATGATTTTTAAAAATGAACAAAACCTCCAAGAAATATGGAATTACGTAAAGAGATCAAACCTATGACTCTTTTGCATTCCTGGAATAGATGTGGATGAGAAAGCGATTTGGAAAACATTTGAGGATATTGTCCATGAAAATTTTGCCAACCTTGCTAGAGAGGTTGACATGCAAATTCAGGAAATTGAGAGAAGTCCTGCAAAATACTGTACAAGATGGCCATCCCTAAGACATGTAATCCTCAGATTCTACAAAGTCTACACAAAAGAAAAAATAATACAGGCAGATAGACAGCATGGGCAGGTCACATGTAAAGAGAACACCATCAGGCTAACAGTAGACCATTCCGCAGAAAACTTACAAGCCAGAAGAGATTGGAGTATGTATTCAGCATCCTTAAAGAAAAGAAATATCAACCATGCATTTCATATTCAGCAAAACTAACCTTCACAAGTGAAGTGGAAATAAAATCTTTTTCAGAGAAGCAAATGCTAAGGGACTTCATTATCACCAGTCCTACCTTAGAAGAGGTCCTTAAGGGAGTGCTAAATATGGAAACAAAAAACAGTTCCCTGCTACCACAAAAAAAACACTTAAATACACTGCCAACTGACACTATAAAGCAAGTACATAATCAAGTTTACATAACAACCGGCTAACAACACAACAACAATATCAAATCCTCACATACAAATATTAACATTGAGTATAAACAGGTTAAATGCCCCACTTAATAGGCACAAAGTGGCAAATTGGATAAAGAATTAAGACACTACTGTATGCTGTCTTCAACAGACCCATCTCACATGCAATGTCATCCATAGGCTCAAAGATAAGGAATGGAGAGAGAGCTATCAAGCAAATAGAAAACAAAGAACAGAAGTCACTATTCTTATTTCAAAAAAAAAAAAACAGATTTTAAGCCCATAACAATAAAAAAGACAAAGATAGGCATTACATAATGATGAAGGGTTCAATTCAGTAAGAAGACTCAACTATCTTAAATATATATGCACCCACACTAGAGCACACAGATTCAAAAAGCAAGTTCTTAGAGACCTAAGAAGAGACTTAGATAATGGTACAATAATAGTGGGAGACTTGAACACCACACTGATAATGTTAGACTGATCATCAAGACAGAAAACTAATTAAAATATTTAGGACCCAAACTCAACACTTGACCAAATGGACCTAACAGACATCTACAGAATACTCTACCCAATAACAAGAGAATATACATTCTTCTCATCTGCCCATAGCACATACTCCAAGATCAACCCCACAATCAGCCATAAAAAATTCTCAACAAATTCAAAAAAACCAAAATCATACCAACCACACTCCTGGACCACAGCACATTAAAAACTTAAATTAATACTAAGAAGATCTCTCAAACCATACAATTAAATAGAAATTAAACAGCTTGCTTCTGAATGACTTTTGGGTAAAGAATAAAATGAAGGCAAAAATTAAAATTTTCCTTTTTTGTATGTTGTATCAAAGCAAAGATACACATACAAGAATCTCTGAGACACAGCTAAACAGTGTTAAGAGGAAAGTTTATAGCACTAAATGCCTACATCAAGAAATTAGAAAGATTTCAAATTAACAAGGTAACATCACACTTTTGAGGAACTAGAGAAAAAAGAGCAAACTAATTCCAAAGTTACCAAAAGAAAAGAAATAACCAATATCAGAGCTGAATTGGATGAAATTGAGGTGGGAAAAGCCATACAGAAGATCAATTAAACCAACAGTTGGTTTATTGAAAGAATAAATAAGATTGGTATACCACTAGCTAATGAAAAAAAGAAGATCCGAATAAACACAACCAGAAATGACAAAGATGACATTGCCACTGACCCCACAAAAATACAAAAAAAATCAGAGATTCTTATGAATACATCTATGCATGCAAACTAGAAAACCTACAAGAAATGAAGAAATTCCTGGAAACATATAAGATCCCAAGGTTGAACCAGGAAGAAATTGAAACTCTGAACAGACCAATAACAAGTTCCAAAATTGAATCAGTAATAAAAAGCCTGCCAACCACAGAAAACCATGCACCAGACAGATTCACAACTAAATTCTATCACATGTATAAAGAGCAGGTACCAGCCCTACTGAAACTATTCCAAAAAAATGAAAATAAGGGACTTCTCCCTATCTCATTCTACAATGATAGCATTATTCTGATACCAAAACCTTGCAGAGTCACAGTGAAAAAATAAAACATCCTGCCAATATCCCTGATGAACATAGATGCAAAAATCCTCAACAAAGTATTAGTACACCCAATCCAACAACATATCAAAAAGCCAATTTACCACAAACAGGCAAGATTTATTCCTAAGATACAAGTTTTTTTCAACATATGCAAATCAACACATGTGATTCATCACATAAACCTAACTAAAAACAAAAACCATATGATCATCTCAATAGATGCAGAAAAGGCTTTCTACAAAATTCAACATCCCTTCACGTTAAAAAAAAATCCCCAACAAACTAGGCATTGAAAGAATATACCTCAAAATAATAAAAGCCATCTCTGACAAACCCACATCCAACATCATAGACAGCAGACAAAAATTGGAAGTGTTCCCCTTGAGAACCAGAACAAGAGAAGAATGCCCACTCTCACCATTTCTATTCAACATAGTACTGAAAGTCTTAGCCACAGCAATCAGGCAAGAAAAAGAAATATAAGGCATCCAAATAGGAAGAGAAGAAGTCAACCTATCTTTCTTCACAGATTATATGATTCTATACCTAGAAAACCCCATAGTTCTGCTCAAAAGCTCCAAGAATAAAGAACTTCAGCAAAGTTTCAGGATACAAAATCAATTCTATACAATAGTTACATCCAAGTTGACTGCCAAGTCAAGAATGCAACCACATTCACAATAGATAAAAAAATACTAACATGGCTAGGAATACAGCCAACTAGGGAGGTGAAAGATCTCTACAGTGAGAATTATAAAACACTGCTGAAAGAAATCAGAGATGACACAAACAAATGGAAAAATGTGCCATGGTCATGGATAGGAAGAATCAATATTGCTAAAATGCCTTATTGCCCAAAGTGATTTACAGATTCAGTGCTATTTCTATCAAACTACCAATGTCATTTTTGACAGAACTAGAAAAACTATTCTAAACTTTATATGTTATTAAGTAAGAGACTTAATACCCAAAGCCATCCTAAGCAAAAAGAACAAAGCCAGAGGCATCAGATAACCCAACCTCAAAATATACTACAAGGCTACAGTAACCAAAATGGCATGGTACTGGTACAAAAACAGACACATAGACCAGTGGAACAGCACACAGAACCCAGAAATAAAGATGCAGATCGACAACCATCTGATCTTTGACAAAGTCATCAAAAACAAGCAATAAAGAAATGACTCCCTATTTAATAAATGGTGCTGGGATAACTGGTTAGTCATATGCAGAAGATTAATATTGTACCCCTCCCTTTTGCCATATACAAAAATCAACTCGAGGGAATAAAGACTTAAATGTGAGACCTAAAACTATAAAAACTCTAAAAGAAAACCTAGGGAATATCATTTTGGACATAGGCCTTGGCAAAGATTTCATGATGGAGATGCTGTAAGCAATTGCAAAAACCAACAATTGACAAATGGAACTTAATTAAAGAGCTTCTGTACAGCAAAAGAAGCCAAGAATAAACAGACAGCTACAGAATGGGAGAAAATGTTTGCTAACTATGCATCTGACAAAGGTCTAGTATCTGGAAACTATTAGGAATTTATGCAAATTGACAGGTTTAAAAAAAAAAAACCAAAAACCCAAACAACTCCTTTAAAAAATGGGCAAAGGACATGAACACTTCTTTTAAAAAGACATGCATGTGACTAACAAGCATATGAAAAAATGCTCAGCATAAATGCAAATCAAAACCACAATGAGGTATCATCTCACACCAGTCAGAATGGCTATTATGAAAAAACAAACAAATGAACAAAAAAAAAAACCAGAAAATAACAGATGTTTGTGAGGTTGCAGAGAAAAGGGAACACTTATACATTGCTGGTGGGAATGTAAATTAGTGCAGCCACTGTGGAAAGCTGTTTGGAGGTTTCTCAAAGAACTTGGCGCTACCATTCAATTCAGCAATCCCTTTACTGGGTATATACCCAAAGGAATATAAATCATTCTACCAAAGGACACATGCACACATATGTTCACTGCAGGGCTATTCACAATGGCAAAACATGGACTCAGCCTAGATGTCCATCAACAACGAACTTGATAAAGAAAATGTCGTACATTTATACCATGGAATACTACACAGCCATAAAAAATAATGAGATCATGTCCTTTTCAGCAACATAAATGTAGCTGGAGGCCATCATGCTAAACAAATTAATGCAGGAACAGAAAACCAAATACTGCATGTTCTCATTTATATTATTATATTAGTGAGAGCTAAACATTGATTACACATGGACACAAAGAAGGGAAAAATAGGCACTGGGGTCTATCAGAGGGTGGAGAGTGGGAGGAGGGTGAGGATCAAAAAATTACCTGTCAGATACTATGCTTATGGCCTAGCTGACAAAATAATCTGTAGACTAAATGCCTGCAACATGAAATTTACCCGTGTAAAAAACTTGCACATGTACCCGAGTCTAAAATAAAAGTTGGAAAAAAAGAATCCTATCAAAAAAAAATAGACATTGAGGACTGCTAGAGAGATAAGTGAGGGAGGGGGAAAAGTGCTGAAAAATTACCTATTGGGGTACTATGCTTGCCACCTGGGTGACAGGGTAATTTATACCCCAAACCTCAGCATCACACAATATACCCATGTAATAAACCTGCATATGTACCCCTTAATCTAAAATAAAAGTTGAAATTATAAAATGAAAAATAGTGCTGAAATTAAGAAACCCTGCTCTAGGATACTTGGAGGCCTAAATCATGACTTGCTCATCATTGTATCTCCAGAATGGTGTCTGGCAATAGACGGAATTAGATAAATCATTTAAGAGGACCAAAGGCAGTAAGTACTCTATAGAATATCATCATTTAGGGAGGTTTATTGAAAAGAACATGCACTTTCACCTCATCTGATTTTTACGTCATTCACAACATGCTCTTTCTATTCCAATCCTTTAAATGTTAGTGACCCTGAGAATTTTCTCATTGGCCTTTTCTTTTCTTGTATCCTCTTATTTCCTCTTTTCCTATTCTTTTTGGAGTCTCATGCTCATAGACTTCCTAAATAATCTCTTCCAATTGTATAACTCACTATGTATATTAGAAGACCACAAAGTTCTATTTTCAGCTCAGACATCTCTCTAGGGCTCTAGTATTACCTATTCACATGTGAATGCTCACAGTCTCTTTTCTGTACAGAATCCCTATACACACCACTCATGATGAACACAAGACATACAAATCAGATCTCCCTCCCAATTCCCTGTTTCACAGATGAATGACCAAAAACCCTGTTTGTTGCCCAACACCTGGACTCTTCTCTGACCTCTCAACCCCATTTTCAATCCTTACCATGTGTTGTAAACTCTACTTCTTAAACAGACTAAATTGATGATGAATTTATACCTTGTCTTCAGCTTGACCCCTAGAAACACATTTCTTACCTGGATCCTGTCCACTGTCTCTTATCTTGCCTTCATGTTTCCATTTTTGCCTCTTCCAGTCCCTTCTTAGAGTCACCTCCTTGATCTTTCTATAAATACATATCTTCTCATATCCCTCTCTATCTTAAAATTCTAAGATTTAAGTATATCAATAAAATCTAAACTTCCTAGCTCTAAAATGCAAGACAACTTATGATTTTTTCAGCTCACCTTTATAAATCTTTTCCTTCTTCACTCTGAGTTTTTCTTTCTTTCTTTTTTTTTTTTTTTTGCCACCTTCCATCCCACCCACAACACTCTGAGTTTCCTTCAATGCTTCTATGCACATGCTGTTCCCACTGTCTGAAACACCCTCCCCCTCACAGTCACCTAGTTAGTGGAGAAAGCTTGCTGTTTTCCTTACTATTTGTGATGGTCCATTTCCTGTGTCAACTTGGCTAGACTGTAGAATCTAGTTATTCAAACACTAATCTAGGTGTTGCTGTGAAGTATTTTGTAGATTGGATTAATGTCTATAATTAGTTGGCTTTACAGGAGGAAAATTATCCTGGATAATCTGGGTGAGCTTCATCCAAGCAGTTGAAGGCCTTAAGAGCAAAACTGAAGTTTCCCTGAGGAAGCAAAAACTTCCCCTGTGAACTGCATCAGCCGCTGGTTGAGATTTTCAGTTTGCCCTTCCTGATGATCCACCCTACAGATTCTTGATTAGCCTAGTCAGTCCCCACAATCACATAAATCTCACTTTACACACACACACACACACACACACACACACACACACACACATGCAATATACATTCTACTGGTTCTGTTTCTCTGTTGAAACCCTGGCTGATATGCTACTCATGCCTCTCAATCTGACATTCTGCACACAGGAGGAAGCATTATAATAAACAGTTAGGCTTGCTCTCTCTCTTGCTGTCTCTCTCTCTCTCCTCCCCCCCTCAACTGTTCCCCAAGCTCACTCTTTTCCAAGGAAGAAGTAGTGACTATGGTAAATAATTTAAATAGCCAGGGCTGGTATTCAAAGCCTCATGCTGTTTTACTAATGAGTGGAGTTACTCTGTCTTGTAACGGGAAACAAGACTAGTATCCTGCTCAAGCATGTACAACTGAGTGGGATGCTTCTGTGGTTTAGATAGGATTCGTGTGATCCCTGCCAAGTCTCATGTTGAAATTTGATCCTCAGTGTTGGAGATGGGGGCTGATGGGAAGTGTTTGGGTCTTGGGGGTAGAATCCCTCATGAATAGCTTGGTGCCATTCTCATGGAAATGAATGAGTTCTTGCTTGATTAGTTCTTATGAGAACTGATGGTTAAAAAGAGCTTGGTACCTCCCTCCCTCCCCTCTCTCACTTCCTCTTTTACCATGTGATCTGCATTTGCCAGGTCTCCTTCACCTTCCACCATGAATGGAAGCAGCCTAAAGCCTAAAGCTCTCACCAGAAGCAGATGCTGGCACTATATTTCTTGTACAGTCTGCAGAACTGTGAATTAAATAAACCTTTTTTCTTTATAAGTTCCCTAGCCTCAGGTATTCCTTTGTGACAACACAAATGGGCTAAGACAGAAGATTGGTAGCAAGGAGTGGAATGCTGCTGTAAAGATACCTGAAAATGTGGAGCAGCTTCAGAACTGAATAATGGGCAGAGGTTGGAAAAGTTTGAAGGGCTTATGAAAAGAAAGACAAGGGAAAGTGAAATTTCTTAGAGACTGATTAAGTGGTTGTAAGTAAAATGTTGATAGAGATATGGACAGTGAAGGCCAGGCTGACAAGGTCTCAGATGGAAATGAGGAACTTATTGGGAACTGGAGCCAAGGCCACTCTTGTTACATTGTAGCAAAGAACTTGGCCACATTGTGTTCATGCCCAAGAGCTTTGTGGAAGGCAAGTTTATCAATCCTAATATCAGCCTTTCACGAAGGCTAGAGTGTACAACATGTTCACTTAAACTCAATTGGAACAATTTTCCCATCATGAAGTTCAACATACTGCCATATGCTCCTACCTGAGCCTTACATAAAGCCAAAGCTTCCTTGCCTGAACCGCTGCTGAGAACTTTCTTGTTCTGAATCCTGACAAGTGAAGACCTCTGCCTGCCATGTGCTTCTGCTCCCAAACTTGCAGTGACTGTGGATTTCTTCAGCTCCTTCTGGCTGACATAACCTCCCCAAACCTGTGACTCAGTGGTCCCTGAGAAATAATGAACCTAAAAGCTTTTCCTTTTCTCAGTTTTCTGGAACAAGAAATGTCTAAGCAGCAAAGCATTCAAGAAATGTCATAGCTGCTTTTAGCAGCTTACGATCAGATATGGGAGCAAAGAAATGACCTAAAGTTGGAATTTATAATTAAAGAGTAAACAGAGTGTAAACATTTGGAACAACTTGCTAGAGAGATTAGCAAGAATAAAATGGAGCCTGACGCCTGTAATCCCAGCACTTTGGGAGGCCAAGGCGGGTGGATCACGAAGTCAGGAGATCGAGACCATCCTGGCTAACACGGTGAAACCCCATCTCTACTAAAAATACAAAAAATTAGCCAGGTGTGGTGAAAGAAAAGAAAGACAAGGGAAAGTGAAAAGCTGTAGTCCCAACTACTTGGGAGGCTGAGGCAGGAGAATGGCGTGAACCCAAGAGGCAGAGCTTGCAGTGAGCCAAGATCGTGCCACTGCACTCCAGAGCCTGGGCAACAGAGCGAGACTACGTCTCAAAAAAAAAAAAAAAAAAAAAAGGGGGGAGCCGGGTGCTAACAGTCAAGACAATAAGGACAAGGCTCTGAAGGCACTTCAGAAATCTTTGAGGCTACCCTTTCCATTATAATCCCAGAGGTCTAGGAGGGCAGAACAGTTTTGGGGAACCGGTCCAGGGTGTCACTGCCCTGTGCCACTTCAGGATGCTGCTCCCTATCTCCCTGCCACTCCAGCTCCAGCCACAGCTCAAAAGGACCCCAGGTACTGTACAGGCTGCTGCTCCAGAAGGCATAAGCCATAAGCCTTGGAAGCTTCCATATGGTGTTAAATCTGCAGGCTCCCAGAATTCAAGAGTGATGGAGGCTTGGCAGCTTCTACCTAGATTTCAGAGGATATATAGAAAACTCTGGGTGCCCAGGTAGAAGCCTGATGCAGGAGCCCATGCAGAGAACCTCTACTAAGGCAATGCCAAGGAGAAATATAGAGTTGGAGCTCCCACAGAGAATGCCCTCCAGAGCCCTGCCTAGTGGAGCTGTGGAGAGGGCTGCCATGCTCCAGACCCCAGAATGATAGAACCACTAGCAGCATGCACCCTCAACCTAGAAGCTGCAGGCACCAGACTGCAACCCATGAGAGCAGCCACATGGGCTGCACCCAGCAAAGCCATGGGGGTGTGGATGCCCAACACCTTGGGAGCCCACCGCTCACACCAGTGTGCCCAGGATGTGGGACATGGAGTCAAAGGAGATTATTTTGGAGCTTCAAGAATTAATTTCTTGGCTGGGCACAATGGCTCATGCCTGTAATCCCAACACTTTGGGAAACTGTGATCAGATAACTGCTTGAGACCAGGAGTTCAAAACCAGCCTGGGCAACATAGTGAGACCCCATTTGTACAAATGGCTTTTTGTTGTTGTTCTTGTTGTTGTTTAATTTGCCAGGTGTGGTGATGCATGCCTGTGGTCCCAGATAGGAGGGTGAGGTGGGAGGGTTGCTCGAGCTTGGAGGTTGAGACTGCAGTGAGCCGTGATCATACCACTGCACTCTAGCCTTGGTCACAGAGTAAGACCCTGCCTCAGAACAAAAGAAAAAACAAAAAAAAAAAAAGATTTAATGTCTGCCCTGCTGAGTTTCAGACTTGTGTAGGGCCTATTGCCCTTTTCTTTTGGCTGATTTCTCCTTCTTGAAATGGAAATGTTTACCCAATGTCTGTATCACCATTATATCTTGGAAGTAAATTACTTGTTTTTTATTTTACAGGCTCACAGCTTAAGAGACTTGCCTTGAGTTTCAGATAAAACTTTACACTTTGGACTTTTGAGTTGATGATAGAACAAGTTAAGACTTTTAAGGACTATTAGAATGGATGATTGTATTTTGCATGTGAGAAAAACATGAGATTTGGAAGACCAGGGGCAAAATCCTGTGGTTTGGGTATGATTTGTTTGGCCCCACCAAGTCTCATGTTGAAATTTGATCTCCAATATTGGAGGTGGGGCCTGATAGGAGGTGTTTGGTTTGTGGGTGCAGATCCCTCATGAATGGCTTGGTGCAGTTCTCAGGTAATGAGTGAGTGGTTGCTCTATTAGTACTTGTGAGAGCTGGTTGTTAGAAAGAGCCTGGCACCTCTCTCCCCTCTCTTGTTTCCTCTCTTGCCATATAATCTCTGCACACACCAGCTCCCCTTTGCCTTCCACCATGAGTAAAAGCTTCCTGAAGCCCTCACCAGGGACAGATGTTGGTCCCATGCTTTCTGTGCAATCTGCAGAACAAAGAGCCAAATCAACCTCTTTTCTTTATAAATTATTCAGCCTCAGGTATTCCTTTATAGCAATACAAACAGGCTAATACTGACACATATCTACATATCTGCATGGGACCCACAAACTGTCTTTTACAGGCAAGCTTTTAGTCCTTGTTTATGGAGCTATTTGGGACAAAGGACAAGACATTCATTTGACCACTTTTAGTAGAAGGCAGGATCTCCATGCCTCCAAAGCATAAACTAAATGATCAGCTTCCTTTTTCACTCCCACATGCTCAAGAGAAGCATGAGCTTTTTTCTAGTTCCATTGGTTATGGTGAGTGAGATGCAGGCCACACTCCTCTCTCTGTTCCAATTCTTCTGCTGCTTACAGTGTAGATCATTATGGCAGCTCTAGAATGACAAGGCCAAGGAATCTGGACCTAGCAATCATAGGCCCCAGCAATTGAGAATCATCTGCACCTGTGCCAGGGATCCTAATGCAGTTGGCCACAGGTGGAATTATAACTAAAAGGAACTCACTGTTTATTTGGAATCTCAAAATGAATAAGCAGGGATCTGGTCTGGAGCAGTGATAAAGACTTCTCATCTGGCATCAGTTAAGTTTTCTTGGACCATCTAATTTCTCCAGGAATTCAGGATCTCACAGAGCCTTTCACAGACTACAGCCCTAGAAAGAATAAGGCCTTAGGCCAGGTGCAGTGGCTAATGCGTGTAATCCCAGCACTTTGGGAGGCTGAGGCAGGTGGATCACCTGAGGTCAGGAGTTCAAGATTAGCCTGACCAACATGGAGAAACCCCATCTATATTTAAAAAATACAAAATTAGCTGGGTGTGGTGGTGCATGCCTGTAATCCCAGCTACTCGGGAGGCTGAGGCAGGAGAATCATTTTAACCCGGGAGGAGGAGGTTGCGGTGAGCTGAGATCGCGCCATTGCACTCCAGCCTGGGGAACAAGAATGAAACTCTGAAGAAAAGGAAGGAAGGAAGGAAGGAAGGAAGGAAGGAAGGAAGGAAGGAGAAAGAAAAAGGCCTTTAATAGAGTTAAAGAAGACTCATCTCAAGGGCCTAGAAACATTCAAATGTTGGAGAATTCAAATGGATGAGATGTTTGGAGAGTTGAGCATGTGAGAGGCAAGGTTACTTGCTTAGTTTTTCCCCTTAGTCCATTGCTATGGATTTAATGTATCAGGACATGGGTGGTTAAAGGGATTTTGTGCTGCCACTTGGGCAGCTAAATTTATTCAAAGCCTGGGGGAATTAAGAAAAAAATTGGAAAAAGGAAAAGCTTTTGGGGTTCTTATTTCTCAGGGACCACTGAATCACATGTTTTGGGGGTTATGTCAGCCAGAATGAGCTAAAGAAATCCACAGTTACTGCAAGTTTGAGAAAAGAAGCACATGGCAGGCAGAGGTCTTCACTTCTCAGGATTCGGAAAGAGAAAGTTCTCAGCAGCGGCGCAGGCGAAGGAAGCTTTGGCCTTATGTAAGGCTCGGGTAGGAGCATATGGCAGTATGTTGAACCTCATGATGGAAAATTTTTCCAATTGAGTTTAAGTGAACATGTTGTATACTCCAGACAGCTGGCATAGAGTAACTGGCACACAGGCAAATCCAAAGACAAGATGATTTTTCCCTTCGTACTTTTTTTTTTCCTCTGTGCTACTTCCTCCACATAACAACACCAACTCTCTGCTTTGATCCATTGCTGGCTAAAGTAAGAGGGGAACATCGCTTCTATTTGTGAAATGCTTTTGCTGTGGAGATTATGTATAAATGGTGTTTGTATGGGTCTGATGCTCTGATCAATCATCTCATGAGTCAGGGTGACTTTTTGACCCTTTGGGAACCTGGGACACATTAGAGCTCTGGGGTTGGCTGAATCTACTCTTAGGAGGACATAGCAGCTGCAGCACTTCCCTAGAAATCAGAGCAGCCTGCAACAGCCAGGCAAGACTGACTCTGAGCAGAATGGGAGATGGAGGAGGAAGGTATTTTAGAATTATGCTTCTTTGGTTGACAAGGGAAAGGGGAGTTCCATTTTTATTTCACTTTTGAGCTCTAATTTCTTCTAGGACTTTAGTAAAGAGACAAGTTATCTAGTCTTGATATTGGGGAACCAATAGTGCATTATTTTGATCCAGTCCCTAATCTTGGATAAGCTATTTTGGTTAGTGTGCCTGGGTATTGGCCGAGGCATGAACTCAGCCTAAAATTCAGCTTGGCCTTTGAAATAAGTTAACATCTTTTTGTAACCCTTCTCTATTCTACTGGAGTAAAAACTGAACTGCATGGCTCTCTAGGGCCAGGACACGATCCTCAGAGTCTTGTCGGGTATTGGGCAGTGGCCCAGGAGAAGGAGCAGAGTGGCCCTGGTGCTGCTGACCCCTTCTCTCTGGGGACAGCTATGTGTCCTTGGCTGATCATATGCTTGACCATCAGTCCAAAAGTTTGAGAGAGAACAGAAAGCTGAGGAGAATTTGGGAACACCTGGCCACCTCTCGACCTGTCTATGCTCATGCTGTCTCACTGTGCAGGGATGTGTTGGCAGGAGAGATTCTGGTTTTTCTCCACTCACATCTTTATCCACTCACCCTTCAGGGATGGAGAGGAAGTCGCTAGCCTAATAGGTGAGAATTTGAGGCCCTCAGTTTGCCTCACAGCACTAGTGGTGCAGTTACTGGGCTCACGCTCCCGCCCCAGGGTCTGGGCCAAGGGAGTGAGATGGTGGGTACTGGGAGATGACAGGAGATGTCCATGTTCATGTTGAGGAATGTTCTATCCCAAACATTGTCTAGAAGTGTCAGAGCATGATGATAATATGAAGCAGAGGACTGTCATTACTACCACTGTCTTTAAATTCTCTCCAGACAATGCACCCCCTATTGCAGGCACCAGGACAGACCACACCCACTGCCCTTCCTGGGTGCACCACTGGGTAGAGGTCCCCAAGGCTTCCCTCTCATATACTACATTATATTCCAGATTCACCCAGCCCTCTCTATCTCTTTCTTGCCACCCTAGCTACCACCATCGTCTGTCTTCTCTTTTGGACTTTTTTTTTTTTTTGAGATGGAGTCTCACTCTGTCTCCCAGTCTGGAGTGCAATGGCGCCTTCTTGGCTCACTGCAACCTCTGCCTCCTGGGTTCAAGCAATTCTCCTACCTCAGCCTCTCGAGTAGCTGGGATCACAGGCATGCACCACCAGGCCTGGGTAATTTTTTTGTATTTTTAGTAGAGAAGGGATTTCACCATGTTGCCGAGGCTCGTCTCAAACTCCTGACCTCAGATGATCCATCCGCCTCGGCCTCCCAAAGTGCTGGGATTACAGGCATGAGCCACCACGCCCAACCTCTTTTGGACTTCTATAAGATAAGTCCTCCTCATTGTCCTTCCTGCTTCCTATTTGCCCATTTCATTCCATTCTCCTCACGGCAAGTAGAGTGAGAATTCTAAACTTAACCCCTGCCCCCCGTAGTGTCCCATCACACTGAAAACCACATCCAGCATCTTTATGCCAGTCCTCAAAGCCCTGCTCATTCTAGTCCTCTGTTACCAAGTGGTCACAAGGCTTTAGCCATACTGGTTGACTTAATCAGTTCAGGCTGATTAACAAAATACCACAGACTGTGTGGTTCAAACAATATGCACTTATTTTCTCACAGTTCTGGAGCCTGGACGTCCAAGTCAAGGTGGCTGCAAGTTTAGTCTCCTCACATAATCTCCTCACTGTCTCCTCACAGTGTCTTTCCTCTGTGCACACACATCCCTGGGTCTCTTCCTATAGGAACACCAATTCTATTGGATTAGGGCCCCACCTTTATGACCTCAGAAAGCTTTAATTACCACTTTAAAGGCCCTGTCTCCAAATACAGTCACATTGAAGATCAGGGCTTGAACAGATGAATTTTGGGAGAACACTATTCAATCCCTAACGCTGGCTTCCTGCCCCCAGGACCTTCGGCCATGCTGTGCCCTCTGCTTGCAAGACCTCTCCAGGTCTTGGCATGGCCAGCTCTCTCTTGTCATTTAGCATTTAGCTTGAATGTCATATCTCTGGAGTGACCCTCTGGCCACTGATCTCAATATCCCCCAGCCACTTGCCATCACTTCGCCCGTTTTGATTCCACCACAGTACTTGCTCTCTCCTGCTATTGATCATATATCTGTGTGTTTGCTTGTTGCCTGCCTTCCTCCATCAAAATAAAAATTCTTTGAGAGCAAAGGCCTTGCCTGCCATGCCCACTGATCGCTACTGTGTTCCCAGAGGCACACAGCAGCTGCCTAACAAACATCCATTAAATGAATGAAATAAAATTGCCTTTGCCTTCAGAGTTAAACTGATACATTGATTCATAATGAGGTAAGTCAGACAGCTTTCCAAACTGAAAAATAAACTATCATTGGTGCCCAAAGAAGATCTTCCTCTGATCAAGTTAGCAGAGTGTAGCTCGAGGCCAAGTTGCAGGGCATTAGAAAGTTAAAACACTGGCAAAATTCTTGCTGAAGTGCCTTCCAAAACAAGTGAGATGGTTCACACCACCATCAGGAAGGCACGCGTATGCTGGGTTCCCACCCTCTCACCAATGCCATGTGGGATCAAACTCATAAATATTTATCAATTTTATGAGTAAAATGATATCTTGTTTTAATTTTCATTTCTTTAGTGATGAGTAAGATTGTGTATCTTTTCATTTGCTCATTAACCCATTGTATTTTTTCCCTGCCACTTATCTTTTCCTTTACCTAGTTTTACATTTTTTAATTCATCGTTTACTTATTGGTTTGCTGGAACACTGTGAACCTAAAATAAAATGCCTTATTTATCAAACTAAAAATATATGCGTACATTCTTTAAACCAGAAATTATACTTTTAGGCGGTTATCCTTTCATTGTTGTGAGATCAAGCAGTTGCACCTCAAGTGCATTCACTGGTATAATTTCTAGCAGGAGAGACCACTTCATTCCACATTGGTGCCCCACTCATAAGGCAAGATAGATTTGCCTTAGTGCACAAAAATACATCTGCACAAGGAAGTCCACCGCAGTTTTGCTGTAGTAGCTGCAAAATAAAATCTGCCTAAATGTTCATCACCAGGGACTGGTTGCCAAAGGTGTTCCTGTTAATGAAACTGTTCACAGTGGTTAATAGTTACAGTAAGAGAAGAGGAAGCAAGTGAGAAAGAGATCTTAAGGATTCAAAGGGTTTTATGTTTTTTTATGACTTTTTTAGAGCAATTCTAGGTTCACAGCAAAATTGAGAGGAAGTTACAGAGATATCCAATATATCCCTTGCCCCCATAACGTGAATACAACCTCCCCCATTATGAGCATCCTCCACCAGAGTAGTACATGTGTTGTAACTGATGAATCTACAGTGACACATCACATCACCCAAAGTTCATAGTATACAACAGGGTTCGCTCTTGCTTTTGTACATTTCATGGGCTTGAGCAAATGTATAATGACACATATTCATTATACATTTGTGTAATTACAGTATCCTGCAGAGTATTTTCACTACTTTAAAGTTCTCTGTGCATCACCTATGCAACCCTAACCCCCAACCCCAAACCCTCTGGCAACCACGGATCCTTCTACTGTCTTCGTAGTTTCATCTTTCCCAGAAAGTCATATAATTGAAACTATAAGGTATTGTTTCATTTTTAAAACAGGCCTTAAAGAAGCAAATCTCTTTCTGTCATCCCTCTAGCTCTCTGCAGATATTCAAAATTGCCAATAGCTGTCCAGAGTTTTCTCTATTACCTATTTATTTGAAAACATAGAATACTTCTTTAAATTCTAGAATCAATCTTGACTCATTAAAAGGTATTAATTTTTGCATCAGGCCATTCTCTTGCCACTTATTAAGCCTAGCTGTGAGGGAGGCAGTGCATTAAGGCTTGTTGCTCTGCATGCAATATTACGCCACTAAAGGCACATTACAAGAATTCTATTTGCATTCAAGCATTTCCACACAAAGCAATGGCTCACATACAGTGTGAAAATTGAGTGTGCACCACTCTCAAAACTTGGAATTCTTGCCAGGGTTGAAGAGGCTTCCACTGGAGCTACCTGTTCTGAAAGTATTTTGCATCCAAGCCAACTGCTTTTTGGTAGCCCCCTCTCTGCAGTCCAGGTGTGCATCCCCAGAAAAGTATGCCTTATTGCATCTTCGGCACCCTCCTCACACCCAGGACCTGTGCTCAAGCCACCAAACCATGCTGGTTCCTAAGAGCATCTCTGCAAACCAGATGTCTCTTTGTATGGTACATGCTGGGAGGATGAGTGGGGCACCAATGTGGAATGAAGTGGTCTCTCCTGCTAGAAATTATATCAGTGAATGCACTTGAAGTGCAACTGCTTGATCTCACAACAATGAAAGGATAAATGGACACAAATTTAGCTGCTTTTGATATGCTGAAGACAGGCCCCCATTTTTATTTATTTCTGAGGCTTAATGTTAACAAGAATAGAAAAGTGGAACTGTTATTACCACCCTGTGACTTTTGAGCTGGGCATGGTTTGGGGCATTGAAATTAGAGTAGCCTTGACTCATCTACTCCTCAACTCATTTCCAACACCGTTTTCCATTACACACTTTCAAATCTACTCGATTGAAGAGCCATCCACACATTCAACTGAAAAAGATTAAACTCCCCTGGTCTCCACACCTCTCCCTGATTTCCAAGCATTCAGGATAAGACTGCCATCCTGGGCCCCACATCACCACTGTCAGGAATAAAGAGAAAGGCTCAGAACACTCCCAGCAAGACTCCACCACTCACTGTCCTGGAACACTCCAAGCCTTCTCCTCAGTGCTTACATTGAGAACATCAAGGCAAATCTTGTTTTGCCATTCTCTCATGTACATCAAACTTCACAAGGAGCCTGCAGCTCCCAATCAACTCTGATCTTCCTGGACCCTTATTCTCAATTATCTCTATAGTCTCCCTTTTCTCATCCACTCTGCCACTCATCCCAAATACCTGAAACCAGTCCACACTGTCTTCTGGAAGTCATGCTCAATTGTTAGCTCCTCCTTACTTCTTCTCAGAACTTTTTTTCACTTCTCGCTGTAAATGGACAGACTCTCAGGAAACCACTTGCTTTTACCCAACAGTCTGAAAGTGGTAGCTGTGGTATCTTGCAAGGTTCTCGTAATGCCAGATCTGGAGGTAGGGGCAGGTGTTCTGCTTTCATACTGCCACTGGAACATCCTTTTTCCCGCCACAAGAACAAACAACAACACAAAGTTCTGATCTTTTACTACCATGTGATTAGTCCTTATCAAGCACCATTTTAGCTTATTCCTGTTACCTACAGATCCACAGGTCACTCCCCTAATTCCTTGAAGATTTTAGCACCTAACTCACCACCACTTCTCCAACATATTTGGTAATTTCAATATCCATATATATATATGATCTTTTCAATGTCCTAGACTCGGTTTTTCGAGGCCCTCTTTTCCAACTCTCACATTTTCCACCCTGCCTCAACCACTCCCTCCAAATGCCATACTCTATCCTTATCATTACTAGTAAAGCAATCCATAATTACAATTTCAACCATTCTGTCTTTCCAGCTTACTCTCACCAATGCCCCAACTCCAAGAAACCTTGACCCCACTAGGAGCTATTAGCCATTGACTGCTTAAGCTTTTCTTGGTCCCTCAATTTCCTCCCCCACCTAGATTAGATCTGATGGTCCATCATCTCACACTCTTGCATACATTCTTAACAATCTTGTTAAGAAGATTAACAAGGCCCAAGGCCAGGTTAAATCAACTCAGTTTACTCTGCACACCAACACAGATGGCCATGGCTGGAGAAAGCCACACAGCTTGCTGACTGATCTCATTTTAAGTTGATGACCCCTACCTTCAAAAAGGTCTCGAGCTCTGCCCATCAATCATTCAATATTTCCATAATCCATTCACTCCCCTGTTACCCTAAACTGGTGATTTTCAAACTTGAGACTGCCACAGAATCACCTGGAGGATGTGTGGAAACTCAGATTGCTGGGTCCTGACCCCTAAAGTTTCTGAATCAGGCAATCTAAGGTGGGCTTAAGAAACTGCATTTCGAAGCCAGGAGCGGTGGCTCATGCCTGTAATCCCAGCACTTTGTGAGGTCGAGGCAGGTGGATCACGAGGTCAGGAGATCAAGACCATCCTGGCTAACATGGTGAAACCCTGTCTCTACTAAAAATACAAAAAAATTAGCCGAGCACGGTGGTGGGCACCTGTAGTCCCAGCTACTCGGGAGGCTGAGGTAGGAGAACGGCGTGAACCCAGGAGGCGGAGTTTGCAGTGAGCCGAGATCGCGCCACTGCACTCCAGCCTGGGTGACAGAGCGAGACTCCATCTCAAAAAAAAAAAAAAAAAAAAAAAGAAACTGCATTTCAAACAAGTTCCCAGATGATGCTGGCCCTGCTAATCTGGACCACACATTGATAACCACTGCCCTAGATGATTATTTCATGACTTTTTCTTTCTTCTCAAACCTCCAACACATATTTTCCATCCTTACTCTCCATTGATGACTTAACTTGCACTCACGCACACACACACACACACATCAGAAAAGAGCTTCCCAAGCTCCTGACCCCAAATCTCCTTCCTTACTGGAAACAGTGTCCATATGTTTGTCCTTCCCTCCTGCTGCTATAGCCGAACTGTCTAAGCTTCTCCCTAAAGCCAACACTTCACATGCATCCTAGATTCCATCTCCTCTCTCTTACGTAAACCCAACTCCTGAAACTTCTCCTCTCCTATTGCTCTCCCTACATCAAGAATTTCTTCCTCTGTATCGGGTCATGCCCATCAGTGTCAAGTGTCTTAAAAAGAACCCCTCCTTACCCCCATATTATCCTCTGTTTCCCCTTTACAGCAACATTCCATGAAATTTGACCTCCTCAGTTTTCTTCAAACTCAACCAGGTACACCCTTACCTCATGGCTTTTGACTTGATTTGTCTCCATTCCGAAGTTTCTATAAGGCTGACTTGATCCTCTCCTTCAAGGCCTTAATCAAATGCCATCTTGTCAATGACATTGACCAACTCATTAAAAATTGCAACATCTGATTCCCAGTGGCCAGAGCTCCCACCTCTCAACTCCGCTGACCACCAGTCTCCACTCCTCCTCTCACCTTTACTACTCACAGTCTGAAATTCAATCTCAGTTGGAATTAGGTGATAATTGGCATTAGGCAAAACTAACATCTTTCAGACAGGGCTTCTAAGAATGCTCTTTGACAACATCTAAATTGGTTAAGGCCTTCCTGTTTTTTCATCCTCTTTGTTTCCACACTTTGTGATGAAGTTCATGACCAATTTGACACTTCATGGCTTTGTCTTGAGTGTATTTAAATGTCATTGGGTCTTGGAGACTAACAGATTTCTCCTGAGGCCTCTTCAAATGTAGCTTAATTCTTAATATTTTTGTGGCTTTTGTTAATTTAAAAGACAGATCTGTAAGACCTACCTCACCTTCCTTTCTGTCTACTCATCCATCTCTATATTAAATCCTGCCTGGATACACCAGGAAAGAAGAAGAAGAAAAAAATGGCATGTCCTTGTCCTAAAAGAATCACCATGTCAGTTGTGTCAGAGGAATTCCTATGTCATTCAAGAGGTGCTCAAGTGCTCTTAAGAAATCTAGCACTGGCTTCAAGCAAGATCCCTGGTACATCACATCATCTGCAACACAGTGAACCAGAGGGGAATGAATTTAGCTGAATCCAGCAGAAAACATATGCTGTGTAGTACTTGGGAAAGAAAATAATCAGAGTGACAAAACCAACAGATCACCCTGAAGATTGAAGGACACGCAATTTCTCCTCTGCACAGTGCCCAGATAAAGGAGAGAGCTCATACGAAAACCCCAGACATTAACGAAGGAAAAAATGATAATTAAAATATTTGTGGAATCTCCTTCTAACTAGAACTCTACCACTTTCGCTTATGGGGATAGTTGGTCAGCAATAAGAAAAAAAATGAAATCTCCATGTTAAAGATTTAAAAATAGGTGAATTTTACATACCATGGTTTCTCTATTTGAGTGATCTAAAAAATAAAGACCCACTGAGGCTTTAAGTACTGCAAGTGCCCCAGGCAGAAAGATCAGGCTTGGTTAAATTATTACATAGTCCATCATTTGTGTATCATGTCATCAGAGGTGCCAAAGTGACAGAAATCGGTGTTCAGAACTGAAATGATGAGCGCTTCAGATTAGAAGAATGCACATTAGAGCATTTAGACCTTTCAGTTCTCTTATGTTAAAACAAAATAAATAAAATAAAAACACAAAATTTTAAAGGAAGAGGGGAAAATGCTAGGGCAATCAGATCAGGAAGACAAACTCTCCCCCTCTGGCAAGGTTCAGAAACATTCTGCAGCAGAAGTTCTCCACTTGTCAGAAGAATTTATTTTTCCAATTCCTTTCTCTTGGGGAGCATGCGTTTCCCCAGCAGATATGAGAATGACCTGATTCTCCCAAGGTAGCAAACTCTCAACTGGAACTCTGTTGCAGTCACTTGTAGAAAATTTCCTGTTCCATTATTGCACCAAATGAGCTCTGGGCTAATCAGACCCTCTAGGGAAAGGATAAAAAATAAAAAGCACCCATCCCCTAAAGCGAGACTCTGAGCTGCTTTGAACTACATTTACAGCCTTAATATAACCCAAGAGATTTCACAATTCACATGAGAAGCTAAACCTTTCTTCTAATGAAATATTTATTGGGTTTATCATGGAGAAAAGGAGAACAATTTTTGATGAGCATATTCTTCTATTTATTGTGTTCATTAGAAGTGCCAGTGAGAGGTTTCAAAGTAATTTTTTTTATTGTTGCTTGGGATGAAACATATAATTTTCATCATAAGCAAGATGACCGTAAATAGAATACAATTCTTGCTGAGTGCTGCCCAGGTGTTTGGTGAAGAGGAGGGAAATGTGTATCAAATGCCTCCTCCTGCACCTTACTGACTAAGCCTTATGTTGGCAACTCACCCCTGGTATGCACTCTCTGCATTCTGTAGCTTAGTGAAGGATTTTGCCAGGCCAAAGAGACTCTAGCAAAGAAATCAAGATCCCAAAGCAAGCAACTAGTGAAAAACACACTGGGGAGATGGTGCTGCTTGCCCTTAGAGCCTTGAGAAGACAGAGGGTTGCAGCCAAGCAGTCCTGGTGTCCACCAGACAGGAGAGGGAGGGTTTAAAACTCCACTGATTTCGTGGTGCTCTCTTTTGCCTAATAATATGTGTATATTTAACGCTCACTTCATACTAAGAAAAAGTAACAGACTCATTATTTTATTACAGGCAGATATTCTTACTCCGTTTTTTGTTTTGGTGAAAAGTGTGCCGACACAGCACTGAGCATTCCTCGGCTTCCAACTGCCACCTCTTCTCCCAAGGGGTAAGAAAGCTGTTATCACTTCCATGCTAATAATAGAAAATTTAGCACAACTGCCTTCTCATCTTTCAAACCACTTCAATATTTTAAAAACAAAAAACAAAACCCCCTTGGCTCAAGAGGAAGAAAGAAAAGAAAAATTAGATTACAGTTGATCAGATCTGAAAGCAGTTGTCTAACGTCTCTGTGCAGGCTTTTTTTTCCTGTAATTAAAAGAAAAAATTTTTTGATGTCTCACTTTTGTCCTATCAATTATGAGAAAACTGAAGTACCAACATTACACTCCTCGTCCTGCATTTCCTGCCTGTCCCACCAGGCTGTTATTTATTTCTTCCTTAGACATCAACTCTCACCTAATGAACGGGTGCTGTTATGAAAAAGAAATTTAATCTATATAAACATTAATGTAATACCCAAGGAACTTGCTAAAAATAATTTTTTTTTTGAGATGGAGTCTCACTGTGTTGCCCAGGCTGGAGTGCAATGGTGCAATCTCAGCTTATTTCAACCTCCACGTCTCAGGGTCGAGCAATTCTCCTGCCTCAGCCTCCCAAGTAGCTGGGACTACAGAAGCCCGCCACCAAGTCAGGCTAATTTTTGTGTTTTCAGTAGAGATGGGGTTCCACCATGTTGGCCAGGATGGTCTTGAACTCCTGACCTGAGGTGATCTGCCCCCCTTGGCCTCAAAAAGTGCTGGGATTGCAGGCGTGAGCCACCGTGCCTGGCCAAGATATAAATTTTAAGTGCATCTCTGGTTCATAGTCCAAGTAAGTACAGCTCACTGGGTCATGTAAATTTTTTGTCCCTCAATATTAAAATGTAAGATTATTATATTAAAATGTAAGGTTATTATTATAAAAATATAATCATGGCACTATTTAGAATTTAGATAACACCTTTCCTCTTAGGAACAACATATCTGGAAATAGATGACCTTATTTCATATTCATTACAGTCTTGTATGTTAGAAGAGGTATTCTATGCTGGTATACTTATAAAAAAGAAAGAGGAGTCTTAAAAACTCAAGGATGTTACGTACTAGAATGGAATTGGAGCACCAGAATTAAAATATTACATGGGAAATTCACAGAAGTAAGGCTACTCAGTCATTCATTGAGTTCAGAGTTTGTAATCACCCCCACATGGTGCTAAAAACTTAAACCTCCAAAGTGTTCCCAGTCCGCCAGACCAGCGCATTTGCCTAAAGCAATTTTCTGACCTGAAGAAGGACCAACTGAACCAACTGCATTAGAATTCAACATGGTCCAGTTAGCTGGGCTTGGTGCTGCTTGGTTTTCCTGGGATGTCTGGCTGGCAAGAACTCTACCTTTAATGGCAAAATGGGGAATGGAAGGATTGTAGAATTGAGCTCTAAGGATAGAACAAAAACTGCTCTGAATATTCACATTTCCTTTCTTTTGTCTCTCAAATGTTGTTGTAAATGAAATTATGTCAGAGTAAAACACTAATAAACCAAAGTGGGTTGTTTTTGTTTTGTTTTTTTTTTTTTCCTACTATGGAGAGCAGCCAGTCAGCTTTACACCAGCTAGATGTGGTTTGCTAACCCTGGTTTAAAAAGCAGTGCAGGTATGTAGTCATTTACTTTCAGCCTGCAAGTCCTTCTGATAAAAGAAGCCCTTTGCAAGAAGCATTTCTCGCCTGTCCTTATAAATCAAATAAATAAAAATAAAAATTTCTGCCAAGCCATATGCTTCTGTTTCTCTCCTTCAACTGGCCTAAAATAAAAAAGATTACCCTTCTCTGTTCTTTTTCCTATCCCTCTACTTGAGGGGGAAAAAAGAGCTAGAGAAAGAAAAAGAGAGAGAGAAATCAAACAACTGTCTAAACAAATCAATCCAACATTTCCAAGGGCTTTTGACCTGCAGCAATGTCAATCTCGTCTTTTTTTCCCTTTCCTTCTTTGAATCAACATAACCTATGATTCTGATCACTCCAATATGTCAGTGCCTGCTGAGGGCACATTTTATTGTTCATAAAGCCCCAGACAATAATGAAAAATAAGCAAGAAAATGATAAATTCATCAAAGTTGTGAGAATATTCGAGGAAAAAAGGAATTTCCTGAGGTAACTGTCCTTGACCCGGCTCTTTAATCGAGTGAAATTTCATCACTTTATCTAATATCATGCTTCATGCTTCAGGCTCCCAGCAATACTATTTTAGTGTGGTCTAATGGGCAGCTGACACATCCACTCAGCACCAGACTGCATAATATGTGCTGACACACTGTGTGGCAAGCTGCCTTGCAGGGGCTGTTTATTTGAGACTCGCCAGGAAGAATGTCATCACAAAAAGGTTCTTTATAATTCCGGGCTCAGCTTTCCGGGACTGGGTGGACTTCCCACTTTAAGAGGTCTGGGAGCCCTTGCAGGAAGGCAGGCAGTGATTTGGGTGGCTGTGCACATTTGACTTTAGGTGAGAGGTTGGGAAAGCCCCGGTTATGGTTGTCTGAAACCTGAATCTAGATAGTGTAATGAAGAGTGTCATTCTAACGGCTTTGCAGGCTGCTCTTCTCAGAAACTCTGATTCAATTTGATATTCTGAGGTTAACGTACTGTATTGGGCCTGAAAACAGGAATGCACACGAAAAGCTTTTATACTTATTCAGTTCAGTAAGCATGGCAAACTCATCAACAGCTATTTGTACACTGTAGGCATGATGGGACTTACTTTGATGTTCTGATTTATGCTTGCTATTTTCCCCTCAGTATTACTTTGGAGTTGAAATGCACTTAAAAAAAAGTCAGCTTTTGACATAATAGCTAAGGATATTATCATAAATGAAGCAACACACACATGCACACACAAATATAGAAATGCCACAATCTTTGACTCTAAATTTCCAATGTAGACAAACTTCAAATTTTTAAAAAATATAAAGGAGACTAAAGATAACTAGATGAAATGTGGGACCCTGGACTGAATTCAGTGCTACAGAATGGAAAAAATGCTATCAAGGACATTATTAGGACAACTGACAAAACATGAACTGTAGATTAGAGTATTGTATCAATGATAAGTTTCCTGAATTTAATTATTTGTTGTGGTTATGTAAGAGAATGTGTTTTCTTAGACAATTCACAGTGAATTAAAGGTACTAAAGAGTATGAGGCATGATGCATACAAATTACTCTCAAAGGGTTCAGAAAAATTTAATTAGAGAAAGAGGGAATGATAAAGGATATGTGGCAAAATGTTAAACATTAGTGAATCAGCAGAGCAATGCAAAGTAATTCTTGTCGAGAGGCAGTAAATAAATTCTGTCAAGTAGAGGCTGTCTTCCTTCCATTTCTGCAGAAGAAGCTAGCTTGCATCCATATGCAAATGTATTTTGATATTCCTGATCTATAAATGAACCTTTGAACTAGCTGTAATATTTGCCTGTTTCCCTCACTAATGATGAGCTAAAACCTCTAGCACATGTTCCTTCAAAATAAAATTGGTGAATCCAAATAAAGTCCTTAATTCTCTAAACCAGTCTTGTGACACTTTCATAAGTCCGAAATCATTGCAAAATAAATATTTTCTAAAATTACTATTCACAGCAAATAACAATGGGTGGGGAACTGGTGTAAGAATAAATACCTGCTGCATGTGCACGTATTAAATAGAAATGTGCTTTACAGGGAGATAATGTGCTTACCCCAAAATTGTGGCACCAGTAAGGTTAAGCAAGCTATGGTCAGTCTAATACTACCACGACTCTGATCATAATGGAGTTCTGTGATTTGTGGCCTCATTAGAACCCTGGGATGGCTATTTAGATCTCCATGTATGCTATGCCTTGCTTCACCTCACAACCTTTATATTTAAGAAACTGGAGTACAGTAGCTTTACATTTCCCAGAAAGATCAAATTTAATCTCAAATGGAGTAAGACATTTCTATCTTATGGGAAGTAAGAAGTCACACTGGGACTGGCCTAGTGATCCCCACAGTCTATCTACGGAGGAAGAGTCTTTTGTCACAAAATACTGGTAGTTGCAGTTAGGGAGGAAGAGCACGGTGGGGTGGGATGTAAAAGCAGCAAAGACATCTGTCCATCAAAAGGTTGAAAGCAGGGCATTTCCTCAGTGGTGAAATAAGAACATTGCTCTGTCTTACAAATTCCAACATTTACACCACAAACATTTTTCCCTTTAAGCAGGAGTGCTTTAGTAAGACCGATCAAATATTCCTTCCCCAGTGATTTCCAGCTTTGCTTTTTTCTAGAAAGCAATTAGTACTAGTAGCAGTATAATAGGAGCCATAATGATAATAGTCTTTATATTAGATTGAGCCCTTACAATGTGCCATATACTCTGTCAACAATATCACATTACCCCTTCATTCTTCACAGTTCTCTGAACCAGATATTATTAGCCCCATTTCACAAAGCAGTAAACTGAGGGACAGGGAGGCTAAGTGATTTGTGACACCAAGAGCTAAGCAGTGGCAGAGTTAGATTTCATATTAGGTTAAGTCTGGTTCCAAATCCAGAATGCTTGCATTTACACTACACAACTTCTAGAACACAGACTTGATGAAAACAAGCTTACACATTACTTTATTAAAAGCTCATTGGGCCACGCATGGTGGCTCACGCCTGTAATCCCAGCACTTTGGGAGGCCGAGGCAGGCGGATCACCTGAGGTCGGGAGTTCTAGACCAGCTTGACCAACACGGAGAAACCCCATCTCTACTAAAAATACAAAATTAGCCGGGAGTGGTGGCGCATGCCTGTAATCCCAGCTACTTGGGAGGCTGAGGCAGGAGAATTGCTTGAACCCGGGAGGCGGAGGTTACAGTGAGCTGAGATTGTGCCATTGCACTCCAGCCTAGGCAACAAGAGCGAAACTCAATCTAAAAAAAAAAAAAGAAAGAAAGAAAAAAATGCCAATTGAAGAAAACAATACAAATTAGGTGCTCACAATATGGTACTGTTCATGTCATGGCCATGGTGATCAATGGTCTTGTGGAACATCATGCCAATGAAATAACTAGTTTAAATAAAGCAGGTAGATTATTTTGAGTGAAGACTGCAAAGCGGGTTTATTTCCTTTTATTTCCTTAGATTAGCTAAAGTTACTAAGAACAGAAAAAAGGAACTACTCTTTAATTTTCCATTTTGAAGATTTTTTTTTTTTCCTTGAGATGGAGTCTCGCTGTCGCCCAGGCTGGAGTGCAATGGCACCATCTAGGCTCGCTGCAACTTCCGCCTCCTGGGTTCAAGCGATTCTCCTGCCTTACCCTCTGGAGTAGCTGGGATTACAGGCGTGCATCACCACGCCCGGCTAATTTTTTGTATTTTTAGTAGAGATGGGTTTCACCATGTTGGCCAGGCAGGTCTCGAACTCCTGACCTCACGATCCGCCTGCCTTGGCCTCCCAAAGTGCTGGGATTACAGGCATGAGACACCGCGCCTGGCCCATTTTGAAGATTTTAATACTCTACTTGGAGAGACCTTGTATTTTCTAAAACTATAAAACAAAACTGTCAAATTATGATAAATTTTTTAATGCAAGCATCAAGTGTTGTTGTTTTAGTAATGGTAATAAACGATATCAACATTTTTTCTAGTAACAGCAATAATTTTTCTAAAGGGGAAAACTTTAATTTATAATGGCTTTTGCTAGCCAAATCATGGCTAGAAGTATTTGGGGTCTGATATTTTAAGTAAATTGATTGTATCTCAAAATTAATCCTGTCCACCATTTTATGTGAAGGCCAATTTTCCTTAATTACAGGAAAGTATCAAGTCTCGTCAATGAGGTTTTAAAAAGGTCTGAAAGAACATAAGTCAAATAAAATGGTGACTTTAGATATTATTTCATTTGTTGTCTGCCTGTTGGGTCCTTCATTCAGCTAAGAGACAAACATTTATTAAATGTGTTTTGATTCTTGCTCTCAATAATCTTAAAATTCAAAGATCAGATACAAATAAACAGTTAGCTGTAACAGAGGGCAAATGAAAGTACCCAATAGAGAATGTAACAAATAAAAATTACTTTTTTTGGAAACCGTTTCTCACTCTTCATGATTCTGCCTGTTCATCACATGACCCTACCTCCTTCATTATATAGACAAGCTTATGACCTGGACTGGCCAATCCGATAACCCAGGCTTCCCAGAGACAATGATAGCCCCAAGGTAGGCACATGTCCCACCTCCAAACAATCCAAGTCATATGACGAGTTGATATAAATGCTGTGAAAGAGGATTTCTCTCCTTCGGAGATTGAGAGCTAAAAATACTATGTAAATCTGGAGCTTCTGAGAACCGCTTTCCCATCATATATGAGTGTAGGGTCTGCTTAAGACTGAACCCAACATGGAGAAAATCAGAGCCAGGAAATATAATAAGGGACAGATCGCTGAGAACATTAGCCAGGCACTGAATTCAGCCAGCCGAACTACTGGATTTTCAGTTACTTGAGCCAATAAATACTTCTTTTATTTACTCTCATTTGTATCTTTCATTGAAAACTAAATTGCCTCTCCAATACCAAGATGATCCCTGAATGGAGAACGATTGAAGTGTAAAACTTTTTCCATCTCTAACATCATATTAATTTACTTCACGTAGGGGATAGAGGAAAGAACAATTACCTTCAGCTGAGTAATACACTCAGGGTTTCATGGAGGAAGTGATATTTGAGTTGAGCTAGGATTTCCAGAACTGTAAAAGCAGAGTAAGGACTTTTGGGATGAGGAATTAACATGAACAGAGACAAAGAAATGTGAAAATCTCCAGTGCATTTGTGTAACTCATTGGTACAGAAATATAACAAGGAAGGGAGGAGAAGTTGAGACTGAGATGGTATTTGAGAAGTCAATGATAAAAGATCTTGAATATTTACCAGGTACTCCAAACTTTTGTTATATAAGCAAATACAAACCACTGAAGGGTTTGGAAGAAAAAAACAATTCAGGATGTATCATATTTCCTGGGAAAATAATCCTGCTAACAGCCTAAAGAAATAATTAAATTAGTGAAGATTGGAACGGAAGGCAACCTAGGACCTAGTGACAGGCTTGGTGAGAGGTGTTAAGGACATAATGAAAGTGCCTAGAGGGATGGATAAAAGCAGATATATTCAAGAGACATTTTAGAAATAAAATTAATAGAGCAGGGTAACTAATGTTAAACCTTTTAAATGATAATATCTGCCAAGAGATAATTTTAAAAAAGAAATTGTGATCTGACGAAGTTTTGAGCCAACAGTTTTTAATGGTTCAAAACACGATCTTTCAGGCAAAGTGGAACTAACCTTTGAGAAATGCTTAGAAATGATCCAAAACAGGCAGATGTACTACGCTCACTCTAGTATCAGGAAGTGAAAGAATTTTACTTCTAAGTTTTGACTTTATAACACATTTTAAACTGCAGACAAATGAGCTGGCATAATGATAGAGTCACAAAATGAATTGCAAGTTGAATGTTAAATGATGCTTGCTTCCTTTGGGTTTTCGTGTGGTCGGGCTTAATCTCAGGACAGCAACCAAATGCGGGTGCAGACTGTCTTCATTTCCTTCCTTCCTCCCTTCTCTTTTCTTCCTCTGGCTCTCTTCCTTTTTTCTTTTCTCTTTCTTTCTCAGTCCATCCTCTTACTGCTCCATTATTATTAAATTCTTAGCTAGATTTACACAGAAAACTTTTTATTTTCATAGTGGAAATTAATCAGCATGCTGTTTTAAAGCAACACAAGAAAAATTAGTAAAGCTTTCCATGACTTTAAGAGTGGGTGACCTTTTCAATTTTAATGCGGCAAATATTTATAGAGTGCTAACAATGTGGCAAGCACAGGGCCGAGTGTAGTCATTGTCTCCAAAGTCTCAGTGCCCAGAATCTTTGCTTAGAGAGTGGTGACTCGTCAAATTTAATAATTAGAAATTTTCTATTTCAGCGAAATTACACTTCTAATCATAATACGAAATTTTAGGATGATTTTCTTTCCTGAATTGACTATATTATCATTTGAATTCAAATAGGGAGTATGGCAACATTCCAGAAATTTCCATAATAATTTTTCTAAAGGTATATGCAAATGTTGATTTCAAGTTGTAACCCCTGGGATCGGGGGTGGTGCTTCATAGCCGGTCTTAACTTTCAGGTGGCTGGTAAGCATTCATTGGTCATATTTAGTTAGGCATTGAACTTAACAAACTGTAGTATTCATTACTTAGTATGAAATAACAAGTACTCGGGGCGGGCATGGGGGCTCACGCCTGTAATCCCAGCACTTTGGGAGGCCAAGGCGAGCAGATCACCTGAGGTCAAGAGTTCAAGACCAGCCTGACTAACATGGTGAAACCCCGTCTCTACGTGGCACATGCCTGTAATCTCAGCTACTGTCAGGGCTGAGGCAGAAGAATTGCTTGAACCCGGGAGTCAGAGGTTGCAGTGAGCTGAGATCATGCCATTGCACTCCAGCCTGGGCAACAAGAGTAAAACTCCGTCTCAAAACAAACAAACAAAAAACAAGTGCTCATGTCAGGGAGGGACAGCAAGTGGTAACTACAGGATGACTGAAGTTGAAGGGAGAACAAAAAGGAAATCTAGTTGTCAACACCAGAAATCAGTTGGCAACCATCATCCATTAGCTACCCCAGTGATTTTTTTTTTTTTTTTTTTTTTTTGAGACAGAGTCTCGCTCTGTCGCCCAGGCTGGAGTGCAGTGGGGAGATCTCGGCTCACTGCACCCTCCGCCTCACATATTTAAGCAATTCTCTGCCACAGCCTCCGGAGCAGCTGGGATTACAAGCGCCCACCACCATGTCCAGCTAATTTTTGTATTTTTAGTAGAGACGTGGTTTCACCATCTTGGCCAGGCTGGTCTTGAACTCCTGACCTCGTGATCCACCTGCCTCGGCCTCCCAAAGTGCTGGGATTACAGTGATATTTTTAACTGTACCTAAATCTAATAGCATTTTTGAAAAATAAGAATTAAAATTTTATTAACTCATAGCATCTTTTCAGGTAAATACCACATACTATTATTATTACTCTAAGTAATCATCTAGGAGTTTAAACTTCACACAGATAATGTTTTCTTCATCTTCAAAATGCAAAGAGGAAAAAAAATGAATTCCTGTAAGCAGCTTCAAGTTCTCCCTCAAAAAAATGTGGGAAGCTGGGATACAAGCCAAGAGAAAAATCCCATTTTAGAACTTCAAGATCAAGTACCTAGGCCAAGGGTGAAAAAGGCATCCTTAAAGAGACCAAAGTCTTAGAAACCAGTTCTGAGAAATTTGTAAGTTTTCTTACAAAGTTGAACTTGGCCAGGCGTGGTGGCTCACGCCTGTAATTCCAGCACTTTGGGAGGCTGAGGCAAGAGGATCACTTGAGCCTAGGAGTTGGAGATCACCCTGAGCAACATAGAAAGACCCTATCTCTACAAAAGATATTTTTTAAAAAACCAAAACACCTAGCTAGACCTGTTGGCACTTGCCTGTAGTCCCACCTACTCAGAAGAATGAGGTGGGAGTATCGCTTGGGCCCAGGAGTTCCAGGTGGCAGTGAGCCATAATCATGCCACTGCACTGCAGCCTGGGCAACAAAGTGAGACCCTGTCTCAAAAAATATGTACATATATATAAAAACAAAAAGTTGAACTCATCAAACTGTCCCAGATGAACAAACCAGTTAACACTATTAAAAACACTTTTCAATAAAATATAACTTCTAAATTATAAATTACAATACCACACAGATTAATGCATTAATTAAAAAATGAAAGATATATGTCACTCAATCAAAATTCTTGAGTTTTCAGATCTTAAAGAAAATTATGTTCTTACAATTTCCTTTTTCAACTTCATAATCAACTAACAGTCTAACAAAAGGCAGAGGAGAAATCTGTAACATGCATTAAACTTTCACTTTCATTAGCAAAACAAACATTGAACGAATGTGCTTTTACCACATCTGCTTAACCTTGAAGACTCTGTATTTTTTTCACTCTTCTTCTGGAAGTTTTAAATGGCAAAAACATTCCTGGTTTCATTTGCAGTCTGAATGAGTAATTTCAATGATAACAATGACATTTGAAATATTTGTGGTTTTGTGCAGCCTTTCCTCCAGGAATAATAAAAAAGCCAAGAACAGTGAATTATCCAAAGAAGACCTTCCTTAAGAATCATAGAGGAAAATAAAATCCTGTGCAAAAGTCATTTGTTTTGGCTGTGTAGCCCCGTTCAGAGTGGAATTCATACTACCCAGACTTTTTTTTTGGACAATTAATTTATTAATAATAAATTTAATTAAACAATCAATGAATCAGTATTTAGGTCTCCATTTCTGAGCTGATAATATTTGTCCAGCAGTGGTTAAAGTCCAGTTGTTATTTGTTTAAATTTAGACTTATATAGGTTCTATATGTTCAAGGGATCTTTATCTTTTACTGTCCTCTCTGTTAGCCAACATTCGAGCATGGGAACTGGGGAGTGGTACGTAATGTTCTAGTTCAAAGGACTTTTTAGCCAAACTGAGCTTAAATATGTACATAGGCATATTTTAAGTTGAGTACACAGTATTAGCTGGTCTCTCAAGCTATATTATACTAAATACAAATTCTTTCTGAACTAATCAGACCACCAACCACAATATCAAAACGCTTTTAAAGAAACTTCACAAAAATACCAAGCTTAAATTGTCTCCTTTACTTGTAGCAAAATGAAATAAACCAAGAAAAAGGAAATTTCCCCCAAGCCAACCCATAGACAGGAAAAGACTTCAGAAATCCAGGAGGAATGACAAACATTTTTAAAATAACATCGGATTTTAAATTAAAGTCTTAACTAAAAGTGTTCTAAAAATCAATGTGTTCTGCTTAAGGGAAAGAGGGAGGACTCCAACACACTTCTAAGCACACAGTAGGCACTCAAGAAATCACTGTTGATTGCTAGCAAAGCAGTGACAAAAATCTTGTGTTTTTCTAGAATAGAAGCTGAATCAAGGTTTTCTCTCTGTCTGGATAGTGTGGATGTTCCAGAGAGTGTAACGGTAAAAGGACAAGAAAGTAAGAAAGAAGCACTTAAGGGAGTGAAAGAGAGACTTTGGAATTAGCAAAGACAAGATCCGTTTCTCATTTCCCTATCCCTTCACAAAAGCAGGGGAGAGGGACTAGTTATCTCATCATTCTAATAAAGCAATTGATCTAGATGTACTCTTAGAGGGCCATAAAATGCCCAGTAGACAGCATTCAATCGATTCTCACTATATTGTTTTATAATTTTTTGAAAAAAATGATGGTATTTTCTCTATGTTCCTCATAGCATGGAGACAGATCTAAGAAGGACCTAAGAGCTCCCTAATCAATTGGTCCTCATTGTTCCAGGAAGTTAATGGATAAGAGATTGCTTCCAGTTTTGAGGAATTATTGAGTCATTCAATTCTTTCACCTCTCCAGATCCTTCTCAATATCCAAAAGTAAATAAAATGCAGAGATAGTGGGACCACCAGAGGAACTCTCCTCACTGTTCCTTTAATATCCAGTTGAATGGCACTGTCTAGTCTCCAGGTAAATATCATTGCTCCATGCATGCACTTTAGCCATATGTGGAGAAGGTGTAACCCTGAGAAGGCTGAATAAGAGAGAAGCTAAATAATCACAGTTATAGACAACACAGAAGATTCTAGGTGGCACGTTCTTAAAAATCAAGGACTTTTTTTTTTTCCAAGCTCACTGTTCAAGCAGGTAGACAATACATGCAGATTCATTGCACTCTAGACACAGCCACCAATGTTTCCCTGTCTTAAAGCGTTACCATTAAAAAGGAATTATCCTACTTAGGAAAAAAGGCTGTGTGTATTTAACTTGAAAACAAGATTTGACAAGGTGACCATCTGTTTTCTCTTTCCCACTTAATTACAAAAGGAATGGCAGTTGAAGCCAACCAAAATACCCAGGGAGGAATTGGGATTATGACATATTCATTTTCTCTGCAAAGTGCAAACCTAACACTTGCTCATATGGCCACATTGAAGGGGAGCAGAATTAGCGCAGCTGCAACTGATCTCCCACCACAGCCACTGGGACTGAAGTTAGTTAACCTGAAAACCTGATGCCACTCAATGTAAGCACACTGAAGGGCACCCAAACCATTGGTAAAGCCTCCCCTTGGGGAGGAACAAATGCTCCACTGGATAACACCTCATTTCACCAGCTTGCATGGGATCATCTCCACTCAAGTTCTGAGTTTCTTTTCTTTCCTTTTCCTTTTTCTTTTCTTTTCTTTCTTTTCTTCCTTCCTTCCTTCCTTCTTTCCTTTCTCTCTCTCTCTCTCTCTCTCTCTTTCTTGACGGAGTCTCGCTGTGTCTCCCAGGCTGGAGTGCAGTGGCACTATCTCCGCTCACTGTAACCTCCTCCTCCCGGGTTAAAGCGATTCTTCTGCCTCAGCCTCCTGTGTAGCTGGGACTACAGGCACGCTCCACCACACCCTACTAATTTTTTGTATTTTAGTAGAGATGGGCTTTCACCATATTGGCCAGGCTGGTCTCGATCTCCTGACCTCGTGATCCGCCTGCCTCGACCTCCCAAAGTGCTGGGATTACAGGTGTGAGCCATGGTGCCCAGCCCAAGGTCTGAGTTTCTATCAGCAGAGTTCGTTTGGTGATATATGCTTGAATCCAATTGTATAGAAACAACCCCTTGCAATGGAAAACACAGAAGACTGAAAGTCACAAAATCTAGGTACCAGTTCCAGGTAAGTCAACTCCTTACCTTTGTGGCCCCAAGCAAGTTATACAAACTCCCTGAGTCTCAATTTCTTCATCTGTAAAATGGGAACACTAATACCAATTCTGCTTACCTTATAGGATGTCTAGAAAAGTTTTATAAGATAATTGGAAACTGATAGGTAAAATATAAATTATTTTACCAATATAAAATATTAATAAAAATATCAACAAAGATATGGTCACAGTAAACCTAAGTAAACTTAAGAAGAATCCCATAAAGGACATCTCTACATCATAAGTAAATACCCTTTGCAATAATAAGATAATTTTTCTAGCTGCTCCCTTTTGTTTAAGCAGAGATCTCCTGACCAGCTTCCAAAAGGCCATGAAAATAGTCAAACTGTCCCAGAGAAGTAATTACTTCAGAATATTTGCACTTGTGTAGACATGACTTTTTGCAAGAGGTTTTTGCATGACTTTTTGCAAGAGCAAAAAGTGAATTCTGTGTCCCTTAATTCTTTGGTATTTTCCTGAAAATACAGTTACCTTCATTCCAGTGCTGCCCTATTCAGTATGGGAGCCACCAGCCACATATGCCTGTTTAAAATTAAATTAATTAAAATTAAATAAAATTAAAATGTTAGTTGCTGAGTCACACTAACCTCATTTCAAGGGCTCAATAGTCCCAGGTAGCTACTGGCTATACCATAGTAGACAGCTCAGATGGAGAACATTTTCATCAGAGAAAGTTCTTTTGGACAGCACAAGTAAGGCTTTAAAAAGTAAGGCTTTACTGGGATGAAATTGGGGAAGGAAATATAGTATGTGCTTTCAAATTCAAACTTTGACTCAGTTCTGCCTTTCCCTTGAGTGAATGTTAAGTTTAAATTCCCTAAGTCTCTGTTTTCTTCATCAGTGTAATGGGGACAATAACGGTAAATCTTCATAAAGTAATTATAGTAATTACGAAGACTAAGTGAAATAAGTAAAGCATCAAGCATATTATCCATACTCAATAAATGTTATTTATTACTGAATTTCATCAAGTCTAAGATGCAGAACTTTTCACATTTTAACATATCTCAAATTCGCATGTAATTTATAACCAGTGCCAAAAGAAACTTGGCAGAGGAGGGAGTTGTGACATAGATGTCAATGCCTGCACATGTGCAAATTTAGCATGTGTGTAGAAGGTTAGAGATTCATCTGAGTCTCACCTAAGCTGAGATATAAGCCTTGTTAGTATGGCATGTTGTTGAACCTTTTTTAAAATTTGGATTTCAATTGTCATTTAAAATGTCTTCGAAAAGAACATACGAAATTTTACAGAGAAACAAATGAGTATTGTTTTTGCAGAATTATCGTGCTCTGTGCGCACAATTACATGCAATAGCAATTGCCAAATCTCTTAGGATGGGCATGTGTTTCTTAAAACTATGAAGGTTTGATGATGTCTGTTCTTGAATCCTAAATGACTATCACTCTGATACCATCATCCATCCATCAGAAATTCCCAGCTGACTCTTAAGAACTGTCTAATGTCCATCAATATGTGATTCAATTAAAAGGAAAAAAATGTAATGATGATTTTAACCACATGGGAACTGTTCATGAAGCCTGAAATACTGTGATATGCCTTGAAATTAGTCTTTTGTTCCTGAACATGCTAAAGAGGAACAGACTATAAAACTCAGGTTCTGAGAAGTGGAGAAGTCACCATGATCCCATGGACGGTGTCCAAATAGACCCAGGAGAATATTTGGACTTTAAATGCAAAAAAGCTTATGCTGTAACCAAACTTATGAACTGAAGAATATATATCTGTCAGGAAAAAGAAAGTTGTGCAATTTTATAGGTACCTATTTTTTTCTGAAAAGCTGTTATTCAGTTCATGATGTATTTAGCAACTTATGGTGTCTGCTGTCAAGGAAATGTGAGATTATCAACAAGAAAAGACATATGATGAGAGAAGAAAGAGATAAATCCCCAAATCTCCTAATCTTAGCTGTAGAGGAGAGAATTTATTCAGTTTTTTTCTTTTTTTTTTTTTTAGTTTTGTTATTATTAATATATTTCATCAAACCTGATAACTTAGCTGAAAAACACACAGTTATTTTAATAGCCACCAAGGAAAAAAAACTTGCCAATTAAACTGATAAAAATGCCTTCTTATTATTTACATTTTTTTATTTTATACTTATTGAAATTATTTCTTAAAACTTATTTTTCCAGACTCCTCTGTATCCAAAACAATGAAAGTGCTAGCTAAAATGCTACCAGTTAAGACACTACCAAAAAAAAAAAAATCTTCATGGAAAGAACCCAAAAAATCTTCATGGAAAGAACCCAAGCTCATCATCAGAACATTATACCTGGGTAATCTGGAAAACAACCAATAAGGATTGGAGAAAATCCCTCATGAGTCAGCATCAAAGACTGCCAGAGTCAGGGATGGATAGGTTGCTTGCTTCACAAGCAGGAAGAGGCAGGGTCCATTGACACAAAGATTGTCGAGGGCCTCCACAGTCAAGAAATATAATTCACCCCCAGTCTGTGAGCCTGAGGACATCCAGAGCTTCTCTCACAAAAGCCATCCCACAACCCGGCATATTAGTCTTCTGACATGGTGCCTTCACAAAAATAATATTTGCTGGGGTTTGTGGGGTTTTCTTCTGGTTTTGAACAGTATCCTTGTTTATTATAAAGAATCCAGAAAAACAAAAACAAAATATAAATGAAAAAATAAGTGTCCCAGAATCTCATCATTAGTAGCAATTTGATATATTTCTTTCCAATCTTCTCCCTGGGTGTCAATTAGGATAATATTGATTCTGCAATGCTGTTTCTTATCATTTTCACTTAATATTTCTCAAAGCCAATAAATATTGTGAAAAAAATTCTAAGGAAAAAATTCAGCAGGAATCACTTTTATACACAGAATCACCAATGATATGCCTTGAAATTAGTCTATGTTTTTCTTTTTCATTTTTTCTTTTTCTTTTTTTTTTTTAAGATGGAGTCTTGCTCTGTGGCCAGGCTGGAGTGCAGTGGCACGATCTCGGCTCACTTCAACCACTGCCTCTCGGGTTCAAGCGATTCTCCTGCCTCAGCCTCCTGAGTAGCTGGATTACAGGTATACGCCACCACACCCAGCTAATTTGTGTATTTTTAGTAGAGATGGGGTTTCATCATGTTGGCCAGGCTGGTCTGGATCTCTTGACCTCGTGATCCACCCGCCTCGGCCTCCCAAAATGCTGGGATTACAGGCGTGAGCCACCGCGCCTGGCCTCTATGATTTTTTAAATAGTCTCTCTATGTTTTTCTATACTGTTTTGTTGAAAGATAATACACAATAGAATCCTCCACTATTGACTATGGAATTTTCTTCCAAAGGACTGACACCCAGTTGGCAAGTGTTGATACTGGTGCTTCCTTGATCTTTTCAGGCAATATCAAGACACACATTCCTTTCTCAAATGTTCTTACTTGGCTTGCTGTCACCAATGTCAAGGAGTTATTGAGGTCCAGTCATGAATATATCAAATTTATAACCCTCTATTCTGTTTCTGTGTTTCTGCACACACAGTAATTTTTCCTTTCAATACATAATCATAGCATAATCTTTTTGAAAAAAAATATATGGCATTTAAACTCAGCACACGTAATACCACACAACTCAATTGATGCAATAAAAATATAAATAGCCAAGACAAGTTTGCGCAGGCTGGGCAATGACAACAGTATCATAACTGTCACCTGAGAAATTATAATACAATGCCATTGATGATAAGATGTGTCCTAATTTCAATTTGTGAAAAATGCTATCTTAAAAATAAATGATTATCAATTTATAAGGAAATATAAAGGACATGATAAATGAACACCACAGGGATCCAACTGGCAAAACCCAGACTACAGGAAACTGCAGGTCAAACAAGCTGGCTTCTTCAACAAGTAAATTGCAAGAGAGAAGAGAGAAATAATAGATTAAAAGTGACTTAACATATATTTTTAAAACATAATCAATTTCAATGCATCATGGTAGTCATGAGACAACTGAAAACTTGAACACTGGATATTTGAGAATATTTTTGACATATTTGGTTGTGTATTTTTTGAAGGAGCCCTTATCTTTTAGGCAAGTATGTTGAAATATTTACAGAAGAGATGACATGATATCTGGGATTTGCTTTAAAATAATGTTGGAGGGTAGAGATGAATGGAGGCATGGCAGGCGGACTTCAGAAGTGGCCTCCAAGGATTCCTGCCTCCTGGCATGTAATCCCCTCCCCTTGGGTGTGGGCTGGACCTAGTGACTTTTTTCCAAGGAGTAGATATGGCAAGGGCGATCAGGTACCTCTTTCGTGAGACTGAATCTTCCCGTCTTGCTCGCTCTCCCTTGCTCTCTCTTTCTTGTTGGCACTCTGATGAAGCAAACTCCATATTGTGAGATGCTCTCTATAGACCTGCCCACGTGAAAAGGAACAGAGGGAGGTCTACAGCCAACAACTCATGAGGAACTGAATTGGGCCTAGGAAATGGATCCTTTCCAGGTGAATCTTGACATGACTGCAGCCTGTGAGAGAACCACAGCTAGAGAACCCGAATAAGCCCAATGCAAAGACCAAGTCCACAGAAACTGTGAAATAATAGATGTACTTTTTTTAAGCTGCTACAATATGGGATGACTCATTTCATCTTAATAGAAAACTAATGCAGTCAATGGTTGGCTTTTGGGGCTGAGTGACAAGTATATGTTCATTTACTATTCTTTCTAATTTTGTATATGTTTGAAATTCTCCATGATAAAGAGTTCTTAAAAAGGAATCCGTGAAATACAGCATTAACAATTCACCATTCTTTCTGTCCTGCACCATTTAATGGCAGTAGAGTTCTTTTCCGTATAGCTAAGTTTTGTCTATCTCTTCTGTTTTGATGTGTTTTCTACTCTGATTTGTCAACTGAGCTCTTTATGACAGTAAACATTTGCTGAGTGTCTAATAACTACTAATGAAGAAATGGCCTAATGCACAGATTAAAATAGAAACTAAGAGGAAAGTCTCTTCCTACATTACTTTTATATGCAACTTGGGGAATTGTAGCATGATAAATGGAGATAAACTGAAGGGAAGATTTAAAAAATGAATAAATAGAGGAGGAAAGGAACTCTGGCATTGGACTAAGATAACACAGATGACGGCAAATTTGTTAGTTCATTTTCCAGGCTGTGGATTAATTGGTGCCTCTGTTTTCATTGTTTTATTTTGCTCAATGTTTTTGACTCTTGACCATTTCACTAGTTTTTAAACCTCCACTAGCGGAACAAGAGAGAGAAAAAAAAGGTAATGCGGTAGTCAAATATTTCTCCTTGTCACCACATGTAGATAATGTTAAAGATGATGGAAACAAACAGCAAAATTAAACACTGAGTTAATTAATGCAAAGTGAATATTGAGTGGGGATTTGGATTCCTAGTGAGCATGTAGCTTGCTGATACATTATAGGTCTAAGTTTATAAGGTCACAGCTCGATAAAATTTAACAAGTGTTTTAGAAGAGATATAAAATGTTTTTTATCAAACCCACACGTAATTTTCTTATCTTCTTTTGACAGGGATAATTTTAAATTAGCTATTTGCCACTTTGTTCTCATAAAACGATTATAGGATGTGACTCATTGAGGCCTAAATTATGTGAAAGTGCTAGAAAGAAATCTGCTGAGCATCAGCTGTTGAGGACCAATAACAGTTCAGACCTCAGGAGCAGGCTTCCTTCCACTGTGATTCAGCCACAGAGGGAGAACTGTGCAGAAGGACTTCAACATACAGGCTCTGGGTGAAACCACTGCCACCTACAAACCGTACAAGCTTGGGAAAGCAGTTTAAATGTTCAAAACTCCAGTGTACTCGTCTGATAAGAAAGTATGGTAATAATATAGTTAACCCTACATTTGTCATGAGGAGCAAGTGAAATAACACACACAGGTGACTTAGCACATGGCTCAGTTTCTCAATATATGAGAACTAATCTTGTTGCTATTACCAAAACAAACAGATGATCTTGCATCCTTGGCCACCCAAACTTGCACGCTTAGGATGTATGAATGTGAATTATGGGGTAGAGTACAATAAACATCCTCCTCCTTTTCAGTTGATATTTCAATGTTAAAACTGAGGAGGTAAAGTTGGGAGGATGGGTTTATGCATATAATTTGCTTCTTTATGATATTTCAATGTAATATCCTTTTAGGATCTTTGTATGCCCCTAACTTAGTGGTTCTGCACTGAGGGCAATTTTGCCCCACAGTGGGCCCCAGGGGACATTTGGGATATTCAATTTGGGACATGTGAAGATATTTTCATTGTCATGACTGAGCAGGTGCCAAACATCCTAAAATGCACAGGACTGCCCCCAATAACAAAGAGTTATCTGATCCAAAATGTCAAGAGTGCCAAGGCTGAGAAATTCTGCCCTAGCTACAGCCAAGGACAGAATTCTTTTAGTTCATCTTTAAAGGTTTGGGGCAAACATTTCACAACAGCTAAGACTGCTTTTAAACTCTCTTACTTTCAGCCAGTGGAATTACTCATGATCCTTTAATTACACTGACCAAGACTTCAGAGGGCCTCTTTCTGGTGCTGTTAGCCAAAGCAGACTTTACTGGGAGAAGAAACAGGGAAAGAATAGACATGCCATGAGTGAACAAAAGCCTCTCATTATTCCTCAGCATTGTGGCCTGGGAAAACAGATGCATATTGCACTCTCTCTATAATAAATGTATAGCATATAACTACAAATGATGTGCTATTTTATACCTTCCAGTGCCTAGAACTTGTGGTCCACATGACCCAATACCATTGAAAGTGAAGGGTGGGCAGGAGAAGGTAGGAATTGAGCACCACTGAGATCTCCTCAGTAGCTCTGATCTTCCAACCCATCTTCCTCTCCACTCCAACCAAAACACTTCTAACAGTCTCTATGGGTGTTTTTACACTAAAACCAACAACAGATCCCCACCACCATCAGCTTCCACAGCATTTCACAACACCTATTATTTGAAGAGCTTGAAACCAGAAGCCCTGTTTTTCCACACTGAAAATATTTGAATGGGCTGTCAAAAAGCCTCTCAGAAATACGCCCCATCCAACAGCAACAAACCCTGTGCAAACAAATCAAGTGGTGCAGAAATCCTTTGCACAAGATGATAGGGAGGCCTCCATGCTGACACTGTAGGCGAGCCAAGTTTTCATGTACTTGGATGGCTGACCTCCAACTTCTGACATATTCATTATATTCCAGCATGTCGGCTGCAGATTGCATTGAAGTGATGACAGCTACAAGACAGCCAACAAGGAATATGGCCATTCTGGCAACAGGTGGCCTTTCACTTGTACTGGGAAAGTTAATCTAGTTTATCATGAAAGTATATTGTGTTCGAGGAGTGTCATGTTTTGAGAGCTCTAGTGACAGATCAAATAGAGAAAGCATTCTTCCATGGAACGTGACATTTTAGGGAGACCAACCCTTTCAAACCACTTCATTGTTTATGCTTGATTCAAGTCTGTTAAGTTACTCAGTTGTTTCAAGGTTTACATTACAGGTTGCGAATTATGGTTTGTGTCTTCTGTCAAAGGCTGACAGAGGTATCCACAGTCTTACCTTAAATAATCAACTGCCTCTACTGCAAGGAATTTTTAATGGCCCTAATTTGTCAGCAGAATAATATATTAAAGAAAAGGCCAGCAGCAAAAGTATATTCCTATCCATGCAAACTGACTATCACATTTCCAGTCACATTTTCAAATTATAGATGCTCAAAACCAACTCTGCCTCCTACCAATCAAAATACAATTTTAAAGTAATCAATGAAATTACATGGACCCAGGGGGTGGAATCATAGACATTGGAGACTTGGCAGGGTGCGATGGTGGGATGGTGGGGGTGAGGGATGAAATACTAGCATTGGGTACAATGTACACTATTCTGGCTAAAAGCCCAGACTTCACCACTATGCGGTATTTCCATGTAACAAAACTGCACTTTTACTCCCTAAATCTATCATTTAAATAAATAAATAAATAATAGTCCATGAAGGTTCATAATGGAAGAACAGTGGCCCCTGAACTAGACTGCCTTCTCTCTGGGTTTAACTTTAGATTTTGGCAAGAAATCCCTCCCCAATCTTGCCCACATCCTACTAAAGTCTGAGAGAAATGATGCTAGATGGTAGTATTTATTCAGTCATCCCATTCCATGGCCGTCTTCCAAGTGGGATGATTATGTTCTGCTGCACTTTGGACCTCATCTGAAGAACTCTTAAGATGTCTACAACATAGGGAAATAATCCAAATGTTCATTTGCCTTGTGAAAAATAATATTCCTTTGCTTGAAAGTCTTCTACCCTATTGGGTCATACTTTATGAAGAGTCTTAGTATAGGAGGAATGGAATCGCATTGTTTAACTTTCATTTCTACATGAACTCCTTTTTGCCCAGGAATAGTCCAAGACATTGAATCTCTAAAAGCAAATTCATCTCTCTAATCCACAACTACCTTTCTGTACTTGAAAGGATGGCAATAGTCCTATAAACATATAGAAAGAAGGCCACCTATTCATGATACTTCTCTACTATTTGTGGGCTCTACTGAAGAATCTAAAAGTAGGCATCTGCTGACTCATCTCAGATGTTGATGATTCTGAAGCAGTAACCTCACACCCTACCAGTGCTACAAGTGCTTCCTTGGATATTGGTCAAGTTGAGGACCCTTCAGGCTAACAATCTCAGATTTTGCAGTTCAGCTGGTTACTGAACACTCCAGAGAAAAACAAATATTGGCACATGTAAGAAGATGGAGTGACATGATTTAGTTTGTTTTGTAATTACACCATTCACTTTTTGCTTTAAAAATGTATTATGCATTTTATTTCAGTCAAACAATCACTTAGATAGCAATTAGTAGACATTGTTCTCAGTGCTATCAATCTATCTATACATATATATATATACACATATATATATATATACACACATATATATATATATCTCCTCATAAAAATGCCATGGGGTAGATAATATTATTATATCCTTTTTGCAAATGAGAAACTGAGGCATAAGAGGTTACATGCCTTTCCAAGGCCACAGAACTAGTAAGTGGCAGGCCAAGTTTGAACCAACAACCCTTACACCAGAGTCCACAATATTAACTATCATGTTTGGCTATGTCCACCAATAATATAACAACAATATTAATAATATCTAAAATTCAATGATCCAGGCTAGCCACCGTACATAGTATGTTTAATCCTTACCACAGCCCAATGAGGAAGGTACAATTATTACTCCATTTATACATGAGGAAACTGAGGATTAGGGAGATTCAATAATTTGTCCAAAAACTCACAACCAGCAAATGGTGGAGCTTGGGCTGAATATTGTGGAGATAAAGAGATGAAATGAAAAATTATTCTGTTCAAGTTTATAATCGTTTATAAAAGGAGATATTTGTTGGTCCGGAAGCATTTGGAATATTTTTAGAAGTGTGATTTTTACTATCCCTAGAAATGGAAAGTGAAGCTGAAATTTTGCTTTTCTGGCCTTCCTGAGATATTATGTCTCATTCCTAAAGGATTTGGAGATTAAGTTATTACTCTGTTAAGTTAATAAGACCCTGAATCTTTAAAAATATCCAAAGCTAATTTACTCATGATAGGAAACTCAAATAATTGAATTCTTTCACAAAGGTAAAATTATATTTCCTTTAAGAATACCAGTGTTCATTATTCCTTTTTTGAAAGGAAAATAATTAGATATCTAAGACATCGACTTTAGAAAATATGATAAAAAATAAATAATACTAGCAAATGTCATTGTTTCATCAGGAAAAATACAAGCCTCCCAGGAAAAAAATAACACAAATTTTAAAATTATCAACAAAATATTAAGTGTAAAGGCTATACATATGCTTAAATATTAAACAAGCATTTAAAATTGTGTTTATGAAGATTTTTATAAACTTGGGGTGATATGCATTTATGTTAAAGAAAAAAAGTAGCCTAAAGCTCTGTACACAGAGTATAATTAAATTCTTTTAAAAATCCATTCATTTAGTAATTTATATGCATAGAAAGCTTAAGTAGGAACTGTTAACACCATGCACCAAAATGCTAACAAAGGATACTCCTGAGTGTTAGAAGTGGAATACCCACTGAACAAGGGATACCCACTGACTTAGAAGAGTGCTTAATTTCTCCTTTATGTTCTTTTTATTTTTCAATTTCCTACAATTACTTGTTACTTTTATAGTCAGGAAAAAAACCCTAATTAGAAAACTATAGAATAACTATCCCAATCTGCATAGGCCCTGATTCCAGTCTGTCTGCTGTGAGCTCTTCACCTTCAGCCCAGGTCCCGGGACTACTGGAGACAGATTCCTACACTGGACTGAAACTACCTAGAGAGGGATGTTTAACTGAAGAAAAACATGGTATAAAGGAACAATAAAAATCAAACACATGAAGCCAATCAATGGATGTTTCAATGTCATATGTGGAAACACAACAGTATCTACCCTATGGGGTATGAGGAGGAAAGTCCACAGCCAGAAAGACCAGAAGCAGAAGTGAAGAGCTGGAGCTGAGCAGGGGTAAGTTCGGAAAGAGGACCAGGCATCGCAGGAAGCTACAGAGCTTCACTTTATGCATTGTTGGTGCATGTTTCTAAGATGGTCACAGTAGCTTAAGGGAGCTATGCAAGTCAGGACCAGCTCATGGCTGGTTTCCTAACACAACCATTCGTGCCAGTTACACAGCAGGGAAGGATAAGTCCTTGACACCTAGAGCAGAATCACCCAAGGAGGCCCCTGTCTTCTGCCATATCTTTGAATTCAGGACAACTTTAGCATTCCAAGAACCATCCAGACACTCAAGCCTGTACAGAAAAAGGTTGGTGGGTCCAACGACCATAGCTACTTTTGGAAAGCTAAAATGATGTGGATTTTAGGACAAGTGTAAGAAGAAAAAAATTCTAAAGAGATTTACAGATTCCAAGAAATGAATCACCCTGAAGTGAATTGCCCAAGTTACAGGGATCCCTGACTTGTTCCTGAAGAAAACCAAAATTAGCCTTGTTCAAGGGAACTCCTAATCACGAACAGGTGAGATGAAAAGCCTATCCCAACCCCAGATATAACCAAAGACATTGAGCTTGTTCAGACACAGCTACAGCTTCTTGAAAATACTGTTAGTGATACTTCATTTTTCTAAAGTCCTTTTCTTTCCAGCCTGCTATCTTTCTTTTAATTATCCCTTAGTTCTCTTTTGTTGTTGATTTATTCCTTGATTGTGTTGTGGTTAAAGTAATCTGTGGATTACCAATCCTTTGAAATTTGTTGAGTCTTGTTTTCTGGTCCAGTACGTGGACAGTTTTTGTAAATGTTGTATGCACATTTTAAAAGACACCATGGCTTGCAGGAGTCTATATATTTTCATTAAATAAAACCTCTTAATGGCACTGTTCAGATCTTTTATACTTGAAGTTTTGTCTACTTGATCAGTACATTAAAGGGAAAAGTATATTACAATCCACACTATGACTGTTAAATTATCCTCTGCTCCTTGAAATTACATCATTTTCTTTATTAGGTATTCATGTCCAACTTTTCATTTTCTCACCCATACCTGCTACTTCTCTGCTGTTCTCCTTCTCAGTAACTGACAACTCTTATTTTTCTGGTTCTCAAATTAGAATTCGTGAGGTTATTATCTGCATTCCCCTTTTTCTCTCACATCAAATCCCATGGACTCTATTTTGAAATTTACCCAGAACCCGATTCCTTCTCCTCACCTCCAGTGGTCCAAGCCACAGTTGTGTCTCATCTGGACCATTGCAATAGCACTCAAACTGGTCTTTCTGCTTCTTTCCTCACCCTCCAAACAGTCCAAACTCTGTACTACAGCCCAAGTAAGTCTTTTAAAACAAAACACACAAAGACTTTCCATTTCACTCTGAAAAATAAAATCCAAAATTGCTAAAATGGCCATCAAGGTCTCCATAATCTGACCCCTGTGACTTTTTGGACATTATTTCTTGCCACTTTCTGCACGATAAACTCCACTCCTATCACACTGGCTTCCTCGGTGTCCCATGAACACATTAGGCATACTCTTACCTGAAGGACATTGCACTTGCTAATCCCTATGCTGTGAAAGATCTTCCTTCATATGTTTACATTGCTTATTCCTGCCCTTCCTTTGGGCCTTAGCTCAAATGTCATCGTATTTTTAAAAGCTTTCTTTCACCACCCTATGAAAAGTAATACCCCTGTATCGTTTTTCTTTCTCCCCTGACACTATTTCATTATTTTTCATAGCACATATTATCTCCTGAAATTTTTTTCTGTGAGATGGGGTCTTGAACTGTTAACCAAGTTAGAGTACAGCAACGAGATCACAGCTCACTGTAACCTTGAATTCCTGGGCTCAAGTGATCTTCTCGCCTCAGCCTCCTAAGCAGCTAGGACCTCAGGTACATGCCACAGCACACAGCTAATTTAGTAGTAGTAGTAGTAGTAGTAGTAGTAGTAGTAGTAGTAGTAGTAGTATTTAGAGATGGTGTCTCGTTGTGTTGTCCAGGCTGGTCTCCAACTCCTGGCCTCAAGCAGTCCTCTTGCTTCAGCTTCCCAAAGTGTTAGAATTACAGGCATGAGCCATTGCACCAGGTCTAGTAATCCTTTTAACCCTAAAGATGCTCTTGGCCAGAATTAAATGTAGCTATACCAGCTTACTCCAGGTTAATGTTTCCGTTGCGTATCTTATCCCATTCCTTTCCATTCAGCCTTCCTCAATCCTACATTCCCCTACAAATCTTTTGTGTTTGCCTCTGTCAGACCACCAAGAGATATCATCAGACCCAGACTGATGTTGACCATAAATTCTTGACTTGCAGATTACAAAATTGTAAAAGTAGTGTAACAAACCTACTTGAGTATAGAGCCATAATTATGAAATCACACTTTTTCCCCCCACCAAGAACACAAGTCAAAAAACAAGATTGTTCTCCCCCTCTCCTTGGGCTGATAGGTAGCTTTGTAGTTTGGTATTCATTTCTTTACATTTTCTTAGTTGGCTTCCCCTACACCATTGTCATTTGGGTAATTCTTGTTAGGCTTCTATATGTCGAGATTTAAGATAAAGTCCATTTCTCTTCTATTTCCATTCCTTACATAGACCAGAGATTCAGCTCCTCTTGTCTTCCTGGTGGTCATTAAAATATATGCCCATAGTTTTCAGAACCAGCACTCCACCTCCAACCCAAGGCAGTCAAAAGTTAACTCCCACATTCAGCTCAGTTCCTCAGGCTCCTTTTCATCTTTGGTCCCAGGACTCCTTTGAGTTTCTGCAGTGCTCAGTTCTTCATTTAGAAATGCCTTTGTTATATTTTACCAAACAGTTTCAGCTGTTTTATAGCCCAAGATTTTCTTGTTATTGTTATTTTTATTCCATCTAGTCTGCCACATATTGCCAGAAACTGAAATCCCAATCATCTGTCTTTAAAATATATTTCCTTTCCCTTTGTAATCTTTGCTACTGCAAAATCAAGCAGCTTTCGTGTGTAACTTACTTTTGATCTTACTTAAAATGTCTTCATTCTTTATGGTTGGAGTTGGCACAGTCAGCCTCTGCCTTGATTTGGCTCTATGCCTGGTTGAGATTTTCTCCAACACCGTGTGTTCCGCAGTCTGAGGCTCTTTCAAAGTGATGTTCTTTTCCTCCCTTTCTCCTTTCATAGGTGTCAAACCTTTATTATGATCTGAAGGCTTTCTCCACTTGTATCTGTTCCCTATCCTTTTTATCATTCCGGACACTTTCCCCAATGTTTCTTAGTATATCTGTCTTGGCATCTGACCCATTCAACCCATTACACTCAGTGAAAATGAAGTTTGCTCCTTATGCTTGTTCATCTTTGTCATATAAATTTCATGGTACTTTTGCTTAAATTGCAATAACCTCTGTCAGATTTTCTGTATTTCTCTGAAGATAGTCTTCCATTGTTATTATTCACTCACCAGGACTCATGTGCTCCAAACTGATTTGGAGAAGCTGCAGATCATGAAATACTTATGGTCTGTGTTATATTTGCAGGATAACCTTCCTAAATAGTTGTGGAACTCCCTTGCACAATTGCCATCCTATGGCTTGATGAAAAGAACAGTGATTTGGGCAGGACATGCTTCATAGTTTGTCCATGTAGGAAAGCTTTGTTCTTTACACACCTTCCACGGGTTCTCCATGTAGCCACTGATGAGGGAGGTTTGGATAGAATAAAAATCCCTTGTCTCTCAGGAGTTCTTCCTGACACACTCCCTAGCCCACTCCCAAAACAATTAGGCTGTTTATCAAATTATACTTCATCATAAAATTTGATTAAAATTTTTGTGTTTATATAGTATTACTTGTGACACTCAGATGGTCCAATTCTCCAATTAAATTGAGGTTTAGATAAATTAATCAACATTGTAAAAGTCTATGTTTTGCCTCTTTCATTTTGACTATTCTTTGAATGCAGTGAGTTTACCTCGCATTTCTTTTTATTCTGTGCAACACAGATGATCATTACATATTTGATTAGGTGTCAAATTAAAACCTAAAAATGATTTACTTTCCCACTCTCTATATTTATTGGCCAGGTTTCTCAAAAATTAAACTAAGTTTTATAAGGAAATATGCAGAGATTAAGCACTTTTACTAGAAGTGTTAATGGGTATAAAAATTTTGAAGTAATAATAATAATTCCTTTTTATTTTATAGATGATTCAAAACAGAATCTTAATTTATTTCTATTTTTACATAAATTGGTTCAGATTTTGAAATTACCCATTGGTGTAATCCTTTGGAGAAGAATTTAATATAATATCTTTCGGTTTGTAAGCAATTCAGAAAATATATTCAAGAAAGTAATCACATAATTCAGTCTATTTCTTCAAATTAACATTTCACTATTTAACTGCCACATTAACTAATTTTCAATTAAAAGAATGTACTTTTAATTTAATAAATAAGAAATTAAGTTTCACTAACATGTTCTATTAAATACTAACACAATACACAAATAGACAAGGTGGAGGGAATAAGTATTCATTGACCTTTGGTATTATAATGAAACATATATTAATTGGATTATTTTTAATAACATAATACTGAAAAATGTATTATGTCAATTTTTAAAGATCAGTAAAAAGGAAAAGATAAAAGAACTATGTATTTGCAGGGCCTCTTTTTATTAGAAAACTTTTTCTGTTCTGGGATGCCAAGATGTTCAGAGAAGTCTTACGTATAATGATTTAATTGGCCACAACCTAAAATTAGCTATGATTTGAAATGTTTAGCAAATTATTTAATGGGATGGAATGGGATATAATCTGAAACAAAAGATGTTAATAATATTCTAACATAGAAAATACTTAACGATTACCATTATACTAGTAGGATAAACCTCCTGAATATTCATGGAAACTCTTTTCAGAATTACCAGACTAGGGCAGCATTCTAGAAACTCCTATGGATTAATAAAATGAGAAATGATTTGGGCAGGTGCCCTTCATGTTCCGTCATTGTAGGAAAGCTTTGTTCTATACATTCCTAGAGCAAGCAAGAAGAATGAATAATGCTCTCTTATTATATGATCTAAGTCAAGATTATTAATTCCCATTGCATAAGGTAAAAATATTGAGAAAGAGAAAAGAAAAATTATCAAACAGACCATAAGAAAAGTAACAAAAATTAGATAAACTCTAACTACAGTCCAGAGTCAAAAGTTTGACTCCCCTTTTATCTTCTTGCCCCTCAAGACCTCTACAGAGGCAGCAGAAATCAGGAGGTAGAGAAGCTTTGGCATTCACTGAGCAGATAGAGTGTAAAATTGGCAAAGTGCAAAGGGTTCTCTGAATGTCATTATTTCCGCATTGAGGAGTAGCCTATTCTGTGAAATGCAAGAGACAGGGAGCAAAGAGAATTGAGGTGGGGGAGAGGATTCCTATAAAGGAGGTAGCTATGGGTTGTGGAAAATGAAGGCGAGAAAAGACAGATGTTAGAGAAGAAAGGTAGTACAGAGAACTGTGGAATGCTTTTTCAGTTGTTGCCTTAAGTTGACATTTGCCTTTTGGTGTTAAGACTGATGACCAAGACTAAATAGAGGCCAGATGTTTATTAACTCTGGGTGACAAACATAACTCTGAAGTTCCTTTTTAATCTGTACATAACAAAAAATCAAAATTTCCATGAAATTCACTTCTACAAGTTTTAGAATCCTGTCTCCTCACCTAATGCTTTGGTAGTGAGGTCTCCTGTGTTATACAAGGTAACCAGATTAGAGTATAATACTTGATCCACCAACCCACCCTCATCCTGCCCCACCCTATCTCCAAAGGGCATTAACAATCACTACCTAAACCCCTTCTTTCAGAGACGTGCTGGTAAAGAATTATCTGGCCCATGGAGAAGAATGGTTCCCTTTCTCCATGGCTGTTGATAGATATTGACCACCTCCTTAGAGATGGTTAAGGATATCCATCTGTGAAAAGCTGTGGACCCCCAAGTGTTGAGAATTCAGGACAAACTCACAGCAACTACAGTAAATCCAACATTTCTAAATTCCTTTTTACCACTCCTTCATATCCCAGAGTAGGTAAAAATAATTCTCAGGGACAAAAGAGGTTAGGGAGCACATGCATTGAAAATACCAGCAAAAATAAAATTCATACTGTGTTCAATGACATCATGTTCAAATTAAATAGCAAAATATGTTTACTTATAAGCATATTATTATTGTGTTTGTTTGTTTGTTGTTTTTTTTATGAGACAAGATTTCATTCTGTTGCCCAGGCTGGAGTGCAATGGCGTGATCTTGGCTCACTGCAACCTCCACCTCCCAGGTTAAAGCAATTTTCCTGCCTCAGCCTCCCATGTAGCTGGAACAACAGGCATGCACCACCATGCCAGGCTAATTTTTATGTTTTTAGTAGAGATGGGATTTCACCATGTTAGCCAGGCTGGTCTCAAACTCCTGATATCAAGTGATCTGCCTGCCTTGGCCTCCCAAAGTGCTGGGATTACAGGTGTAAGCCACCACACTTGGCCTACTTATAAGCATATTATGTCTTCCCATATAATACAGGTATTTTCACACCCTTTTTGAATCAATGTACAACTACCTGTTTCCTTTTGTGCAGTGTCAGACAAGTGAGCCTCAGGACCCAGGCTGCTGTGGAAACAGTAGGAGAGGGGAAGGATAGAGCAGGGAAGTCTTAATAGAATATGCATGTATCTTTTTTGGCTATAGAAAAGAGGCTAATCACATCATTTCCCCTTAATTCCTCCTGAGTCTACAGGTTGGGGAATAGAAACACAATGACACAATTCAATGTGGTTTTCTAGCAAGTGAGCTGCTACATTCTCCTCTTATTTTCTCACTTAAGCCAGATAAGGAGTATAAGATGAATGGGGCAGAATTACAGGGAATGCTTTGTAGAACTTTTTTGTAAGAACAGAATGCTCTATATGTTGAAGTGAGCAAGAAGACAAAAAAAAAAAAAACTTGGAAAACGATGGCTCTATTTACATGTTATTTTTAAATTCTTTACCTAGAAAAAAAAAGACTAGAAGGAAATACTTTCAAATAACACTGAATTCCTTTGGGTTTCATACCTCTTTTTATCTTCTTTTCACTGTTCTGTTTGTTCCAAATTCCCTTTCATGAGCAAGTATTGCTAAAACTTTTAATATATTTAATAAAATTTAATAAATACTTGTTTAAGAACCAAGGTACATGGTGATTTCAATAGATTTTAAAATTGGTATTTTTAAAATGTTCTTTTTTCTTAATAAGCAATATAATTTTTATCTCAATTTGATACATTTATCCTAAGAAAATGAGAAGAACTTTGCCTTTTGGAATAAACATCTTTATAGTTGAAGCTGGGCACCTGTGAGTGGAATATACTTAATTTTTTTTAGCACACTTATTCTACTTAGGCCCAGCATTAGGAAGACCCCAGAGACCCTCTGGAACAGAGCTTTATAGATGCTGTAGATCTACTTCCCCAAAGGCTGGAAAGAATTAACATGCACCCAGCAGTATCCAGAGCAGTGATTTCAGCGCTATTGTCTTCGTTGTGCAACATTCAGAAGGTGGAAATTATTTTAAATCATTTTGTATAATTTTTAGCAAACTGTCAAAACAGAAAGTACTAATGCAAAATCTTGGAAGGCATTTTTAAGCAGAGTCATAGAGGGAGCATCATAAAACTAAACAGGCACTGCGAGATAAATATACAAATGGACAATGGCTGGACCATAAGTAAAAGTAGAACGCTGACCCACAACCTGAAGCAACCTGCCCAGGAAACCAACTCTTTACCTACCATAAGCAATCCAGAAAGCCAGCCTAATATAAATCAGACTTGTAGGAAGTCAGACTCCTATCTCTAGTAACAATCCAAGAAGCTTAATGATAACTTCTATAACAGCACAAAATGGCAAGAATTTGCTTAACCTGACAGCTTCCCTCATTTTTGTCCCCATTTCTAACTTAAGATCAACCAGACAAAGCCAAATACGTACCCCTAACCAATCACATAGGATGCCCCACTTCTAGTTAGCCTGCCTACCAACTTCCCCATGCCAACAACTGTCAGTCAGAATATACCTGAACCCTTCCCTTTTTTCCACTATAGAGCTTTCCTACCCTTCTTCCTGCCTTTAAGTCTTTGCTAAAATGCAAGCAATGGTAGCTGACTCCCTTGCTATAACAATCTCTGAATAAACAGTCTCTGCTTTTGGTTGGTCTTCACATATTTCCACACCATGGAAGAACAGAAAATTCCATGACCAACCTGTAGAAGAATTCATTGAAAGGCACAGGAATTTAGCAATTGCAAACTGTGTACATGAAATTTACACCTAAATATGACATATAAGGTAATAAACACACATACACTTTATAGAGCACTCCTTGGGGAATCGCTACAGCAACTCTTTTTAAAATGCATTCTCACATACAGTGATCTTCAAGCATTTTTAATTCAGCATGCCATCAATAAATGTTTAGCAAGCATTCCAGAAATATAGATACTTATTTATACAACTTATACGCAGCAAATTTAGAAAATTTAAAAGATGAAATAAAGTGTGTGTTAGTTCACTTGTGTGTTGCTATAAATACCTGAGGCTGTGTAATTCATAAAGAAAAGAGGTTTATTTGGCTCACCATTCTGCAGGCTGTACAAGAAGCATGGCACCTGCATCTGCTTCTCATGAGGGTTTCAGGCTGCTTTCTTTTATGACAGAAAGCAAACAGGAGCAGGCATGTGCAGAGATCACACAGCAAGAAAGAGGGAGCAAGAGAAGGGGGAGGTGGGGCCTCTTTTTAACAACCAGCTCTCTGGGGGACTAATAGAGCAAGAACTCGCTCATCAACCTCAAGGACAGGACCAAGCCATTAGTGAAAGATCCACCCTCGTGACCCAAACACATCACATTAGGCTCCACCTACAACAGTAGGGATCAAATTTCAACATGAGATTTGGAGGACTGAAACAAAACAAACTATAGCAAAGTTAGATAAAACTACTTATAAACATTCTGCCAATCATGATGACTTCATACTATTAATAGCTAATACTTTTGTTATGGGTATAAATTCACATGTCAAAAGGTCTTCTTGAAAATTTCCCAGCTTTATGTCCAAGAATTAGATAATTAGATTGTCATTGCTTTTACTTCTTAAGTGGCTAACCATGAACTCATATTGTAGGGGGTAGCAAAAACGTCAGCTCTGTCTCTTTTTTTTCTGATGCTTGCCTGTTGCTTACATCATTATTAATATATTTTATTTTTGGTATCTTTGCAAGAATCTTTTAATCCACTCGCCATCTAAAGGTTGAGATGCACACAAGGTAGCATTGTCTATAAAACCACATAAGGCTGGGAGAGGTGGCTCACACCTATAATCCCAGCATTTTGGGAGGCCAAGGCAGGAGGATGGCTTGAGCCTAGGAGTTCGAGACCAACCTGGACAAGATGGCAAGACCCCATCTCTACAAAATTCAAAAAGAAAAAGTTAGCCAAGCATGGTGGCACACGCTTGTAGTCCTATTTGGGAAGCTGAGGTGAGAGGATCACTTGAGCCCATGAGTTTGTGGCTGCAGTGAGCTATGATTGCACCACTGCAGCCTAGCCTGGGCAACAGAGTGAGACCCCCATTTCTAAAAAATTAACTGCTTACTTTTACAAAATAGAATCACTTAACAGATTGGCTATAAAATGTTGCAAGATGCTGAAAGCAAGCAAATCATCAATTGTCTACCAACATCTCCTCTTTTGTGGAACACTGAAATAAATATATCCAAGCCAATCAATAAATTAAATTTCAGTAAATTTAGTTCTTTTCTCGTTTTGGAGAATATATTAATAGAAGTAGAAGATTAAGAGACAAAGAGAAGCACTACTGTTTTTCTCCCATATTTCAATTGATCCCTCTGTGGAGACATGCTTTGGAGACTAGACAATCTTCCATATTATTTCCCTGAGTTTGATAAATGAACACAGCTTTTTTTCTCTTTTTACAAATAGGAGAGAGAATGAAATGAGATGAAGAATGTGCCTACATTTTCTTAGCTTAAATTCACATCAGATAAGGGATTATGCATAATCCTTTTCAACTATTGGCCTTCTGAGCTGAAGTGGAAAGGGGTCAATTTAAAGAATAAAACCATGGAGCTGGTGCCTTCAAATATTTGTTACTCAAATTTCCCTCCTTTCTTTCTTTGAAAATTGGCAGCTCCAGAGTTCAATGCATTTAGATATTTAGTTCATGTTAAATCAGCACAATTATCTTATAAAAATTATGCATCATAAGTAGTTTGGTAAACACATTAGCTAATTCTCGTATTACCCAAGAGGAGGCATACCAACCAGATGTGCTGATATATCTAAGTTCCAAGTACAGACTGTCACTTATCTGCATTTTTGGCAGCCATGTTTGTAATTTTCTTCATTATTCATCAGTGGTCTAAACTCTCCTTCTTTATTTCTTTTCATAATTACAGAATTTAAACACTAGAAGCTCAGCCATTTTAGAGTCATTCATGTTATGCCCTTCTCTACTGATTATTGAACTTTTTTAAAACTTTTATCTATTTCTTCCCTGATATATTTGTAAAAGTCCCATTATCATTATCTCCCTCTGCTAACAAACTCCATTTGCGTTTTGGCTATTATCTTTTCCTTGTCAGTCATAACTAATGGGGCAGAATCTCGTTTGATTTTTTTCCATCTATTCTATTCCTGTCATGCATTTATTACCCCCTACATATAGATCTTAAAATAAGTCAAAGGAACCAGTTCATTAAAAAATTATTTGAATGCTTCTCACAGCACACAGGCTTTCATTTTGGTGTCAGTTCAGATTCTTTACCTCATTCTTATTCTCCCAATTGGGTCTTTCTCTTACCGTAGAATACAAGGAAACTCTTTAAAATAATCTTTCTTAAAATCTGATATCCAATGTTATAATCTGTAAAACCAATCTGTATGATAGTCAGCACTGAGTTAGCCATGGTAACTGGGGAAACATTGGCCTGTCCTAATTAATGGAAAGCTCTCAAAAGAAGCTAGAATTTAGGTAGAGTATAGCTCTTTACCCTCCACCAAATCTGCGCTAATATTCATATAAATATTCACATTCAGGAGATATCATTCTAAATGTGTTCATCTATTTTCCCATAGGCATGATAATAAACATTCAATTAAGTAAAAGAAGGTCAAAAACAATAGCTGAAAAGGAAGTATAGACCACTGACATCAATTCTTAAATGTGGTTACTTCTGGGAAAGAGTGTGTGATTGAGGAGTGAGAGAGAAGATAAAAGAGGATGTTCAATTTCTATTGTATCTTCTTCTGTATCAGTGTAACATTTTACAAAAAGCATGTATTTTCTATAATTTAAAATAATATAAGGAAAAAGAAGGGGGTATATGAAAAATAATTACCTGTTTAAGTTAATTACCTGTATAAACAATAACCTTAGAATATATTGTCAGCAATTTCCAACAAAGTATATACGACTGTGTGGCCAGCCACCATCCTCTTAAAGGTAGCAGGACTGAGAAGACAGCAAGGCACCATGAGCAGCTTGGGACACATGGAAGTGAGGTTGGGATTGGGTTTAGAAAAAAGCAAGCTAAAATAATAACCAAAATGTACCTGTGCCAAATGTTTGTGACTTGGATATTTTGCTAAAGGTCAACCCTACTGGAGACTTGCTGCCATATATGCTTCCACACAGTCACCAGTCACCCAAATAGACATGTCATTTTCTAGACTTCCTCTCTGCCTCAAAGGAGACAGGCACATATTTGGATCAAGCCTGGTGGGAGATGTGCTATTGCTGGTGAGACTCTGCACATTCCAGGAATTAAAGACAGGATATGCATAGCTCTTCTGTAAATGCTTTATGGGCAATTGGTATAATCACCAACATCACAGAAGGAATTTTTTTCTCATGATTTCCCAAATGAGACTATTCTCTCTTCTGGAAAAAAAAAATGTACAAAGTAAATTCAGATGGAAGAGACAATGGCAGAGGTGGGGGTGAGGAGATAATCTCCTGTTGATAGTGGAGGTTTTGGAAAATGTTCTCAAGTCATACTTGGCCACAGTCCCCAGACAAAATCCTTTGTCATACGCTTCTCTCAGCAAGGTAAAAAAACAAGAACAAAGTGTAAGTCAGAAGCACAGTGGAGCAAAGAGGGAGGCATCTCCTGCTTCACTCAGAAAAATTAAGTTCTGGCAATTCTGTAAATTCATCTTAAAAATGACATCTTTATTTTGATTGAGTGACAAATAACATCTTATGACTTTAAGCAGAAATTTACGTATATGCTCCCAGCAGTCAATTCTTCAGGGTAGAGCATTTGAGAATAAAAAATTTCCATTGCAGCCCCTTGCTCCTTACTAATACTGTTGCTAAGTTTGGCAGAAATGTTCCTTAATGTTCTTAGGTAACAATGGGGAAATTACATAGAGGAGCATCAGGAAAAAATGATGGGAAAAGTGTTGGGCTACCCTGATGGAATAATACAGAAACTGAAACAATGTCATCCAAGCCACAATCAAAATATCCTATCTATCCAATTGAGTTACCTGAGAAAGGGACACTCATGATTTAGACAGTATTTAAAGCATGAGAGTCTGTAAGAGTTGGAAGGTGGCAAAATTTGATGATGATCATTTGAGTTGAGATCACTCGAAGAGTAAAAATATCTGTCCAATGGAGTCTCATCATGAAGTTAAAAACAGCCACAGCCTGGGCAAGTATGTGCCTTCATTCTCTCTTTTAGTGAATCAGTTAGTCAACATACACCACACCAAGCATCTGAATCCTTACAAATAAACTATAAGATAGGTTTGGTGTCCCCATCTTAAAGACAGGAAAAATAAAACCAGAGATGTTAAAGAACTGCTGTAACTGGTTTCTCAAATGGGACAAACTCAAGAAAGACCATCTTAAATACCATCAGCTTTTCATTCCCTGTTCATTGACAATACCTGAGGTAGATTCTACAGATTTTCAGTCATTTTTAGGCACTGAAAGAGTTTCATTTTCAGATATTGAAAAGTCCAATCCAGCTGGGCACGGTGGGTCACACCTGTAATCCCAACACTTTGGGAGGCAGAGGCGGGTGGATCACGAGGTCAGGAGACCGAGATCATCCTGGCCAACATGGTGAAACCCCATCTCTACTAAAATACAAAACATTAGCTGGGCATGGTGGCATGTGCCTGTAGTCCCAGCTACTCGGGAGGCTGAGGCAGGGGAATCACTTAAACCCAAGAGTCAGAGATTGCAGTGAGCCAAGATCGCGCCATTGCACTCCAGCCTAGCGACAGAGCAACACTATGTCTCAGAAAAAAAGAAAAATCCAATCCAGTCCAAATCAAAACTTCAATCTCTTTAGCAATTAAGAACTTCTCCCATCCTGTACCCCTAATCTGAACCCACCATTTCTCAGACCATGAGTGGACAGTAGAGGAGGCATGGTCTCTTCTCTCCCTGTCCTTAATCCAGCTCCTCACCTACTCATCCTGTTGGCTGTGGCTACTCCACGGTCAAGAGCAGTAAGTGGAATAAGCTTTTTTCTTGGCTGATGCTTTTTTATAGTTCTTTTTTATATGCCTAATAGCTCTTGCAAAGCAGTCATTCAAACTCTGGCTCTTCTGTGGGGTTCACTGTAAATGTTTTCATCTCCTCCTCAGAGATCTCCCTACTAGACCATTTCCCCAGTGTGAGGGATGCAATTTCAAGCTTGTTTCTTTCACTCCACCTCAATCCTTACGCTCTATTTGTACACCATATGCAATCTCTTTCTGTGGGGACCCCGTCGTCCCAGCAAACATTCCTCCCGGACGGCATTTTTCCAACAGCGTTCACTTTTGATTGTCCTGCTCAGGGTCAGTTAGCCTCCAGGAAACATTGTGAATCCTTGTCCCAACAAACAATTCAAGTGCAGGCCTCTGCATGTCTTCACCTGAGTTCCCTAAAAGTAGGGCCTGAGACAGAGGCTTGCATGCAGGTAGTTAACTTGGGATTACAATCCTAGGAAGCAAGAGAGCAGGTGAGCTAGAAAGAAACAGAAGGAAGCAGAGCCAGGGCAGGTATGCTTTATGAAGTTGACCCCAGTGAATGACAGGGGTGGTCATCCTGTCATGGCCGACTATGCACCTTTCTGAAATGCATCTCGGAGCTGGTTGGATGGTGGCCAGGGTTGGGGGGGTGGCGGGTAAGCAGAGGAAAGCGGAAAACATTTATCTATTGTCTCTCATTCCTGGTTGACCACGTGTGGCCCCACTGGTATTAACCCCTTACAATTCCAAGTTGAGTATAAATGAGTTCAGGGTCACTATATCAGAGAAACCGAAGGCCAGGAAGGGAAGGGGATGCAGTGTGGGCCTGAGGCCAGGACCTGTCTCACTGCACCTGTAGGAAAGGGCAGCAGTGATTGGAGTGAGAGGTAGGTGGCCAAGAAACATCTGAAGTGATGCACAAGAGATGCCCAACACACTTTCTCTGTGTCCTCTCTCCTTTCCTGGCTATTAAAGAATAATTGCTTTCAAAAGGATAAAATCATCAGGCACAGTGGTTTATACCTGAAATCCCAGCACTTTGAGAGGCTGAGGTGGCTGGATTGCTTGAGCCCAGGAGTTGAAGACCAGCCTAGGCAACATAGAGAGACCCTATCTCTACAAAAACTATTTAAAAAGTTAACTGAGTGTGATGGTGTGCACCTGTAGTTCCAGCTACTTGGGAGGCTGAGGTGGGAGGATGGCTTGAGCCCGGGATGTGGAGGTTGCAGTGAGTCAAGATCACACCACTGCATTCCAGCCTGGGTGAAATGTCTCAAAAAAAATTAAATAATAAATAAAAGGATGAAATCATGACTCTCACATAAATATAAATGAACATGCATAGGCCAGGCGCAGTGATTCATGCCTGTAATCCGAGCAATTTGGGAAGCTGAGATGGGCAGGTCACCTGAGGTCCAGAGTTCGAGACCAGCCTGGCCAACATGGTGAAACCTCATCTCCACAAAAATACAAAAATTAGCTGGACATGATGGTGGGCACCTGTATTCCCAGCTACTGAGGAGCCTGAGGAGGGAAAATCACTTGAAACCGGGAAGCTGAGGTTGCAGTGAACCAAGATGGTGCCATTGCACTCCAGCCTGGGTGACAGATTGAGACTCCATCTCAGAAAAAAAAAAAAAAGAGCATGTATAAAGATTATCTGCAAGTCATTAATTAATGAGGGAACCAGTAAGATGTTAGAATCAGTTCAAAAAAGAATCCAAAATGCAGATTTACACTTAGGCCCTTAATAATGCTGAAGTAAAAATAATTTCCTTAGATATAAAACTTGCTTCTTTGGAGAAGGGAGGGAAATTAAGTGCCTCTCCATTAGACAAAGTTCACTCGCATGTCTATGGACAGGAATAATTTGCATTACTCAGTTTTCTATAAGTTACAGTATTGTAAAGCTACTCAAAGCAGATGAAAGAGACCCCAGGAAATCACACAACTATGGAGAATGTTCTAGGAAATGTCTAGCTTTCTATTTAAAAAGACCCAGTTATCTTTTTTGCTCCTTTCAAAACCTTTTAAAATTTTTCCCAACAAGGCCATCATAAGATACTCTAGTCTTTATTTTCCCATATACCCATCAGACATTCTTCCAGGAATTCATTTGTGATCCAACCAAAAGAACTAAAGGATAAATCTGTAAGTCAGGGGTCAGCAAACTATGACCCACAGGCCAAATCTGACCAGTCTATTTTTGAGGATAAAATTTTATTCGAATACAGCCATATTTATGTATTATCTATGACACCTTTCACTCTACAACAGCAGAAATGAATAGTTGCAACAAGGACCTAACGCCCACAATACCTGAAATATTTACTATTGGGCTCTTTGCAAAAAAAGTTCGCTGATCTCTGCTCTAGTCCATAAAGCAAACAACAGGATTGTGAAATGTCCATTTTTCTTTCCATCAGATGGCCCTTTTCTCTAACAATGGTTTTCCAGAGATTGAGGCCAAGAAGGGAGTACTGGAGAAAAACTCTGGCATTTTCTAAGCCTGTTATGCCCTTCAATGAATCCTCCTCTTCTCTACTGTATCACCTAACTTTTTCTTTTATAGAATGAAGCTGGGCAATGGGGACAAATTGTGAAATGATGAGTCTAGCTGCTTCCTAAGGAAGTCTACTTAGAAATGTCAGCATTTCTTGCAAAGTATGGGCACTTACCACCCATTGTTTTAGTTTATGAGACTTCATTGAAATTCCTAGATCTCAGGAAAGGTCTTATGCTACACTGTGTTCCATAACTATGCAAAGGCAAAGCTGCTTAATTAAGGTATTAGGACTGAGATTCAAATCCAGGTCTGACCTAATTCAAAGCTTGCCCCGCTCTCAGTATAGGCACAATTCATAAATAGAGAGCTCGTAGGGACCGACCTCAGGCTGACGTCATAGACTTTCAGAGCCATTTTGCTGCTATTTTAAAAGACATTGGATATGGCAAGAGCATTAGGGTGAGAAAAAATGTTTTGGGTGGAAAGCTTGATACCTCCTTTCTGCTTCCTCCGATATTCAGAAGAGGGAGGAGACATGGGTCGGCTTCCACACCAGCCTGGCAGAGGAAACAGACATCTGTCTCAGGACGGCATTTCTTACTATCGATAGCAGCCAGGAGTGCTTTCTGATCCAAAAGAAAAAATGTGCCTCAGCTAAGAAATGTGAGATTAAAATTCAAGCATATTGAAACTAAACTTTGAATTAAGTTTCTTTCTTTCCTTTTTTTTTAAGAACTGCTTAACAACAACAACAAAAAGAATCTTCACATTTCGAAAGCACCAGGTAGAGTGTTTCTAATTTAGACTTAGAGAAAAAGCTTCCGGAAGCCAATTAGTGTAAGGTAAGGGGAGACCCACAGCATCAAGGTGCAGCGTTTTCACCTTTCTTTCCACACACAGAAAAACCAGCATAGTGATTCCCTTCTAAAATTACTATTATTGTTAATATTGTTATTATTATTATTATTATGGTTATAATAGGAGAATGAAAGACATGGGTTTTGAGGCAATTTTTTTATAGTGCAAATAGGGACTCTCAATCTGAGTGTCAAGACTGTATCTTGGGCTGACATTCGAAAACCTTAACTTGCTTTCCTGGTTTTCTGTGAGGGTGTTTCCTCTGGTTATTTTCACCTACGGAGGTCAAATGTCACATTTAAAGCACTTGTGGGGATGTCTTGACCCACCCTTTCTTGAGTCATCGTGAAATAATCAGGGGATACCATATAAAGTACGGTGTTTGTAGAGCGGGGCAGAAAGGTATGGTGCCTTTCCTTTCCCATCAAAAGGGTCACAGCTGACACTCCTACAACAAAAAATAGATTAATACAAGAAAAGCATAACAAATGTATTTAATCCAAATTTTATGTAGCATGGGAGCCTTTAGAAATGAAGACCCAGGCTGGGCGCAGTGGCTCACACCTGTAATCCCAGCACTTTGGGAGACCGAGGCGGGTGGATCACCTGAGGTCAGGAGTTTAAGACCAGCCTGGCCAACATGGTGAAACCCTGTCTCTACTAAAAATACAAAAATTAGCCGGGTGTGGTGGTGGGCGCCTGTCATCGCAGCTACTGGAGAGGCTGAGGCAGGAGAATTGCTTGAACCCGGGAGGCGGAGGTTGCAGTGAGCTGAGATTGCTCCAGCGTAGGTGACAGAGTGAGACTTGGTCTCAAAAAAAAAAAAAAAGAAAGAAAGAAATGAAGACCCAAAGATCAAAGGAGGTTGATGGGGGGGCAGGTGGGGTGCAGAATCTATCTGTTTTTAAGCTTAGATTCGAAGACGAATGAACAGCATGTAGAAATGTGATTGAACAGAGGGTATAATCTAATGAAAATAGACTGAGGAAGGAAGTCTGGCCAGGCCTGTCTGTTCAGATTCTTCTTGGCCTCTCTGTGTAGCATTCTTTCCCCTAGGTATGGGCAGGTCCCCTCTGGAATAAGAGTCTTCAAGGGAGAAGAGAGAGAGTGACCTTTCTAGGTTTTATGGCTTGCTTTGTGAGAGAGAGGTTCTATCTTCTGTGACCTCCTTGGGGAAGAGGAATTTTGGTTTCCATGTCTTGTTTTGGGGGAGAAAGACAGCAAGAGACAGGAAAGCAAGAGAAGGTTCAAGAGAACTTTTCTTCTCAGGCTGCTTCTCAGGCCCTCCAATCTGCTTTCAAAGTACTCAGGATGCCAAAGCACCATACTTTGGGGTATTTTTTCCTGAGCCCTAACATTAGTAAACTGGAAACAAGTTAAGCTTTTAGATTTGAATTTGGGATCAAATCCTGGCTCTGCCATTTCATATCTTTGAACTTTAGTTTTCTCATCTGTGAGTTAGGGATAATAATAACGTCTTAGTTTTGTTGTGAGATATAAATGAGAAAAATTAGGAAAATCTTACCACAGAGACTGTTACATGGTAGGTGTTTGTTTGTTTGTTTGTTTGTTTGTTTGTTGAGATAGGGTCTTACTTTGACACACAGGCTAGAGTGCAGTGGTGCGATCACAGCTCACTGCAGCCTCAACCTCCCTGGACTGAGGTGATCCTCCAACCTCAGCCTCCAAAGTAGCTGGGACTACAGGTGCATACCACCATGCCTGGTCAATTTTTGTATTTCTTGTAGAGACAGGGTTTTACCATGTTGCCTAAGCTGGTCTCAAGCTCCCAAGCTCAAGCGATCTACCTGCCTTGGCCTCCCAAAGAGCATGGTAGGTATTTCTGTAAGAGTTTTTCCCTTCTCTCTCTTGCTACTCTGCTATACTCAGAAGTTATTATGCCTCAGAGAAATTTTATAAGTTTGCATATTGCCATCACCCAAAGATGCACTCTACTACATTATTAATTTCTCCTATTTTCTATCCCATTCCTATCACAGATGCATCTGTATTTCTCCTCAGGTTAGCTGGCAACTTCTTGACCAAGGAAAACAAAAGGAAACTCAAAGTAATTGCCCATAACAAAACCCATCACCAGGGTTGGGTCTGATTGAGAAATTTTTCTGTAGGTTTTAATACCAAAGGGCCCTCAAGAGAGTGACACAGTTGAAGACAATTAGTAACGACTGGCATTTGAGAACAGTGCAGAACATGGATGTAAGAAGAGGAGGCTGAGCTTTGCAAAGTTAATGGCTCTTTGTGTGTGCAACAGACCACCAGCTGCTTTCATGGAGGGTAGTTTCAGAACAAGGTCCTTGGGTGTCTTCAATTCAAAAGGAAAAAGAGTCCTAAACAGCATGATAACAAAACATATCAAATATGCAGAAAGTCTAGAAGCAAACAGTCTATGAAAAGATGTTGACTGTTTATTTTGGTTTAGATGGACTTTTCCAAATGGAAAAGTCACATAGTCGAAATAATAAATACATAGCACTGATGGGGTATAGCTTTATGTTGATTTTTCAGTTCTTCAGTGGATTGGAAATAAAAGCTACATAACAATTTAAAATGTGATTTTCTGTATTTTTCCAAGACAAATAATTTTACAAATTACACTAGGGTTAGAATTTGCTGGAGGCCAAGAATGTCCTCGTACATAACCCAAAATAAGGAATAGTATATACTCAATATAAATAACACCAAAGATGTCTGCTTTCAAGTGTACGAATGGCTTCATGGTATTTTTTCTAGTTATTCCTCTCGAAAGTCTCTATCAATATAACCAAACAACTCCAGACCAAGAAAAAAGTCTATCAAAATTAATCTAAAGTCCAGGAGCCTGGCTCACAGTGATCCGGTTTAACCAGCAACGCAGGTATGACAGCCAAGCAGACCAAACAAAGTAAGGTGATACTTCCTGGTTATTTTCTCTTGGCATCTGCTTCAAGCAGATTTTCTGCCATTAATAGCTGTCATCATAGAGGACTTCCCAATTGCATCCTACTCAGTGCAATATGTGTCAAAAGGGAAAATTATTTTCTCATCAATCATGCTACCTTAATTCCAAGAACAAAGAGCTACTCTCTCCAAGTCAAGAGACGTGGGAAATGTCTGTGGCTCAAGCTGCTAATAGTTACTCATTCTTTCCTAAACACTCATCTTCAGAACACATACTTTATGTTAATATAAATATATACAACGATACTTGAATTTCTCTGGTGATAACTGCCAGTTGAAAATAAATTTCACAAGCATAAAACCACTAAATAATTTAAGCTATAACTGTATCCCTAGCTCTTAGAAGAATGCCTGGCACACAGAAGGCGTTCAATAAAAGTTTGCAGTGTTAATGGATGCTGGCAATAAATAGTAATTAAGCCAAAGGAGGGGATAAGCTCACCCTTGGAGAGTGTAGGGAAAGAGAAAGGAAGGGAAATATGGGAATAAAAAGGAAGACAAAGGAAGGAAAACAGGGCCTTCAAAGTAACCATGGAAACCATCAAAAAGTAAGTTAGAGCAAAAAGAGACTACCAAAAAAAAACTGAGTAAGGGAAGCCTAAGAGATGGAGAAAACCCCCAAAATACAAGATGTTGTGGAAGAGTAACATTAGACTCTTTTAGGGTGGTGTACAATATTTCCTCCCTTTTAACTAGCCTTTTCCTTTCTCTATTGTCTTCTAAATATACAAATACAACCATTTTCAACTTCAACTTTTATTCTGATCCTTTGTAATAAAAAATTTTACGTATCTATAATTTTACTGACAGTAAAATAAAAAATAGTAAAATAGAATGAATTGTGATGGAAACACTTTTCTCTCACATTGAGAAAGAGAGAGAATAGATAGATGAATATGTAAACCAAATTAAAATTCCAAGACCCCCCCAGCCAACTGAACGGACCTCCCTCTCAGCCAAACGAGATTCTAAAGAAACCTGAAAAACTAGCTCAGGCCATGGCAGGAAGGACGGGTCAGACATGCCTCATTATACCCTCTCCCTTCTGGATTTCAGACACAACCAACCAATATTAACATTAAAATAGAGACTCTAAGACTAACAGAACAGACTCTTTGTAGCAATAAGACCACCAACTCCAACCTGATGCTGGTATAACATCACATGACAGATAATAGGTCCTAAAGGAAATCAAAGTATTTTACCCCTAAAATCTATTTTTTGACGTCTTTTGAAACGGCCCTGCAAAGCTATCTCTTGTCAGGGACATCTACGTTGTGTAGAGAATTCCCTTCACTTTCCCAGTCTTTTCCTGAGTCAGGAGAGAATTAACTAAGAGTCTGACACCTTTTCAAGTCCAGTAAGAGATATTCACCATCTATCTATTCTGTCTGAAGCCTGCTATCTGGAGGCTTTATCTACATGACAAGAACCTTGGTTTCCATAACCAATTCCACCCCTTACCTTAACTCAAGCTAACTTCAACTCTTCAGGCCGGGCTTAACTCTTTCAACCAATTGCCAATTAGGAAATCTTTGAGTCCACTTATGACCTGAAAGTCCCCATTTCAAGATGTCCCACCTTTCTAGGCTTAACCAATGTATACCTTACATGTATTGATGTATGTCTTTGCCTGTAACGTCTGTCTCCCTAAAATGTATAAAATCAAGATGTAACCCAACCACCTTGGGCACATGTTCTCTGGATCTCCTGAGGCTGTGTCACAGGCCATTGTTGTTAACCTTGGCAAAATAAATCTCTAAATTGAGACTTGTCTTGGGTACTTTTTGGTAAATAGATAGGCACATAGATACTAGATAGATTATATAGATAGATGTGATATATAAATGGTTTAGCTCCTCCTTGATGGTACCAGTTTAATTTTCATAGAAAGTACCCTGAATAAAACAAGAGTGTTCTAACAACAATGCAGAAGCTGCCTCACCTTTTATGACCAGCCTTGGAAACCACACAGCATCCCTTCTGCATACTCCATTGGTTAAAGCTGCTACAAGTCCACCCAGATTCAAGAGGAGGAGAATCAGACTCAACCTCTTGATAGGAGAGGAGAAGTTCACATTGCAGAAAAGCATGAGAGACAAAAGAGATTGTAGTAGCTGTCTTTGGAAAATGCCATCTGCCACAATGGCATTCTGAAATTCCAGGTAGGGTCAAAGTTCGGGGTCCATCTTTTACTACAGGACTTAACCCTGCTGCCTTCTCTGGGAATGCCCATTACTCTCAGACTAAGAATTCTTTAATTGCCACAGACTTTCTTGCTCAGCTGGAATTGTATTCAAAACCATCAACTTAATTCCTCAATCACTCAGTCTCCTGACCACAGAAAGAAGAATTACTCTTTTATATCCAGAGCTTGTGAAATATTGCCATGGACCAAAACTCCTTCTCCTAAAGACAACAGCCTGAACTCCCTTCACCCCCATCCTAATAGAAATAGGCCCTCCTTCCCTTATGCCTCATTCTGTAGCTCTTAAGATTGTTCTTATCAAATTGTATTGCAAAGGTGCTGGCTTTCCTGTCTCCTAGATGAACCCCCAAACAGCCCTTGAAAACAGGGAAGATGTCTCATTTATATTTTATATTGGTATATAATAATTGTACATAATTATGGGGTACATTTGATAAATTTGATACATGCATACAATGTGTAATGATCAAATAAGGATATTTATTAATAGAATATCCATCACCATAACTATTTATCATTTCTTTGTGTTGGGAGCATTTCAAATCTTCTCTTCTAGCTATTTTGAAATATACAACAAATTATTATTAACTATAGCCATTCTACATAGCTATTGGACACTAGAATTTATTATTTATTATTAACCAACCTTGATTTCATGGAGGTAGAGAATAGAATAACATCTCATTTGTCTTTGTATCTCCAGGGCTAGCCCTAACTATTCATTTCTATCTTGAAAATCATAATGCTGTAACACAGAAGTCAGGACTCAGGTAGAGAACATCTGGGTTCCTAAACTAGTTATTCAGTATACCAGCAAGATGATGCTGGAAAATTCACTGAACCTCTCTGAGCCTCAATTTTCTCATTACTAACATGGGGATATAAGAACTTGACCTGCCTGTATCACACAAGGTTATTCTGAGAATCAACTGAGCGTCAATTTTCTCATTACTAACATGGGGATATAAGAACTTGACCTGCCTGTATCACACAAGGTTATTCTGAGAATCAACTGAGATGATAAACTTTGAAATTACAAAGCATTGTTTTCTAACATTAGTTTCTAAATGAATATAGGTCTTTACCCTTTATTGCCAAAGCTTGTAAAATTTCAGTACTTTGCACTACATATTTTCTCTGCCCCATCAACCATACCAGACTTCATACACTGTTGACTTTAAGTGTTTAGGGTCATAAATCTAAGCTGCACAGACTATAACTCTTAAATATGCATTTTAATTAACTAAATAAAGGTTTAAAACAGATACAGAGAGTAATATATTCGTGGAGTATTTCATTTCAAAGCAGAAAAAAATTCTAAGTATATAAAGAAAGGATTCCTAAGAAGCACAGAGGAAATGGAAGGGGTATAGTACATGGCTAGGAAAGTACTAAAGCAATATGGAGATTGCTCTTCTAGGGATTTTGCTTGGCATTTTGCATTTAGAAATAGTCTTCTTGAAAGTACTTGCCCCAAAAAATACATCATCATCATCCCTCACTCATTGTAAACTATAATTTTTAGAGAAATAAAACAATTCACCTTCAAGTCAATGAATATGTCTTACTTCAAAAGCAATAAAAATTAAGTCATGCTAATAGCTGCCCTCTCTTCTTCCAACTCCCAAACCTTATTTTCATAAAACAAATACTTATAGATCACAAAACTTTTAAGGTTGCTGCATTTAACAAAAGGGGGAACCAAATTCTGAATGTCCATGGTAATAAGGAATTGGCTTGATTTATCTCTGGGGGGATTTGCAACTCAAAAATGTAAGAGAATATATGATGAATCAAATACAATGTTTTTACTCATTTTCTCTAATGTCAAGAAATGTTGATTATAAAATTAAAATGCAATTGAGAAAAACAGAGATTAAATAATATTTATGTGCAATTAGTTCTCACACAGGAAAGTTTTCCAACCAATTTTCAATCTACCAAGGGGAGCTATCCCACTCACACTAACATGTATCTAACCTGTAAGAAACCCAGCTGAGGAACTGGATTGCCATCTCTATAGCTGATATGAACCAAAAGTTTCCCAATCCTCACCGGGAACTAAGGAACTTACAATGTCACCAGGTGACAATCATACAGCCTTGGAAACCATGGCTTGAGCTACATTCCATTTCCAACCTCCTTCCTGCCATTTCTTCTGTCCATCTTCCCAACTCTCTAACACCCATTTAGCAACCTGCCTTGTTCTTCCAGCTCACCTTGTCACTCTCTCTTTCTCTCATATGTGATTTAGGTACCATAACACGCTGATATTCTCAGAGTTAACATTTACAGTTTTGACTCTTCGGAACCATGGAGTGCCAGCCAAAAGGCAAAGAAATTTGTCATGTTGCCAAAGCAGGAATTTGAATCCTATGTATTGCAAAGCCACTGTGAGGACAGAAGTCAGTTTAACAGGGGACTGTGTTCACTTAGCATCTCTGCATGGCTCTCAACACATCCTGTAGGCAATAACTCTGGTCCTCAAAAAAAATCCAAAGATTACTGCCAGTAACACAGTGAAAAGAACATGAGGAAGATTCTTATGTATTGTGTAGGTCCTTAGCCAGAAAACAGAAGCTCACCAAACATCCATGTAGTAGACTGGCCACATTACTATGTCTCTAGATCTTCACCCTTTGCCATGTAGCTTTGCATGGCTTCTGATGGTGAACAAGGTGATCTCCCTCAACCCTTCACTCTGAGCTCAGCCATGTGACTTGTTTCAACCAGTAAAATGAAGTGTAGAGTTGCCAGATTTAGCAAATAAAAAATACAGGACATCCAGGTAGAAATGAGGTGTGTGTGTTCCAAGCCTAAACCTCAAGAGTCCTTGCATATTTTATATGAGGTTGGGCACTATGGCTCAAGCCTGTCATCCCAGCACTTTGGGAGGCTGAGGTGGGCGAATCAATTGAGACCGGGAATTCAAAACCAGCCTGGCCAACACAGTGAAACCCCATCTCTACTAAAAACACAAAAATTAACCAGGCATGATGGTGCATGCCCATAATCCCAGCTACTTGGGAGGCTGAGGCAGGAGAATCACTTGAAGCCAGATAGCAAAGGTTTGCAGCAAGCCAAGATGGCACCACTGCACTCCAGCCTGGGCAAGATGGTGAGACTCTGTCTCAAAAAAAAAATAATAATAATAAATAAACAAATAAAATATATCTATGGAACAGAGCGAAATCTCCACTGTCGCTACAGCTAAGGTCAGCCTCAATCACCTGTCTAATCTTTATTCAAGTGAGTGAGCCCAGCCAGATCAGCAGAACCATCTACTTGACCCCCAATCGACCCCCTGAATCATGAGCAATACATATTGCCTGTTATGTGCCACCAAGCCTGTGGTCATTTGTATTGTAGCATTATTATATTAAAAGATAGCCAAATAGCCCATAAGGGATTTATGTGATAGTGGAACTTGTGAACTTACTGATTAGAGAAGGAATCTAGTGATTTCCCCCTAAATACAATGAATATGCTCGTCTCCCTTCCTACCACACCCCGTACATTGAAACACTAGGGAGAAAACATCCTCAAGTTTTCTGTCTCTCCCCTCACAACAATGAGCTAAAACCCTTCGTAAGCACTTATTACCCTCCCCACCTCTACCTCCAAGAATTGGGTAGAAATGCCGGCATTGCCTCGTGTTTTTTGTTTTTCTTTTTCTTTTTTTTTTTTTTTTGAGATGGAGTCTCGCTCTGTCACCTAGGCTGGAGTGCAATGGCACTATCTTGGCTCACTGCAACCTCTGCCTCTCAGGTTCAAGCGATTCTCCTGTCTCAGCCTCCTGAGTAGCTGGGATTACAGGCGCTGTCACTACACCCAGCTAATTTTTTTTGGTATTTTTAGTGGAGATGGGGTTTGGCCAGGCTGGTATCAAACTCCTGACCTCAGGTGATTCACCTGCCTCTGCCTCCCAAAGTGCTGAGATTACAGGCTTGAGCCACCATGCCCAGCCACCTTTTGCTCTTAATAAAAACGACTGGTCACCATAGGTCTATTCTTCTGTGGCTTCTGAAGTTGGCAGACCCAAATGGCTTGCCCAATATTGCTGGGCAAGTCAGAGTTAAAGGCCCATCACTTTCTAGTCAGAGCTACTTTGGGTAACATGTGCAGCCATATGTGAGAACTGAATCCTTCTAGCCTCAGCTTTGACTGGGATAAAACAACAGATATTGCATATCAAAGTGAATAAAACAAGACCTTCACCTCCATATACAAATGGGAAAAGAATATGGCCTCAAAACCTTGTCCCATGAATCTTGAACCTTCTAGCCAGATCAAAATGATAAAAGGACATCAGAGAAGGTACAAGAAGAAAACTGGCAAGGGCTTTTTTGTTTGTTTGCTAGAGGTGTTGCTGTACTGTGAACCCCCATTCTCCCTTTCTTGGGAAATTATGAGGGGAAAAAGGTATAGGATGACAGGCTGGTGAAGGAGATGTCTAAAACCCCACAGTACATTTTGAAATATGTTCTCTGCAGTTGGTAGAGGACCGGTTCCTGACTCATGACTGAGAAAGCCAAAGTGAAGCATTGTCTAAGACCTGCCCTCCAGTGGGGAGCAAGGCACTGTGCTGGGAGCAAGGAACTGTCTCACTCTTTCATGACAAAGCCAGGACAGTGCTCCACATGGGGTCAGCCTGCACGCCCAGGACTTGTTGGGTAAAAGATCCTGGGGACTGGGGTGAGCCATGCCCCTGGAGAGAGATCAAGCTCATCTTGTCTTGGGTCCTGCCCAAGAGGGTAACACAGAAGGGTGGGAAGACCTCAGCAGGAGTTCAAAGGGTACGGCCGGATCCTACAGGCTGATAGGGAAGTTGCAAGTGGCCACCTGAGAGAGAGAAATCCACACAGGCAAAGGAAGCCACAGGAGAAGGAGCTCAGCAGGGTACATCAAAGAGGCCAAAAAAGCATCCATGGAGAAAGGGTCTGTTTTAATCATCTTCTTATCCACAACCTACCTCAAGACAGCAGCCTTAGGCCCAAAGATAACAGAGCTACCCAGCCTTGTAAAAACCACAATGCGCCCTTATCTCTCCTTCTCCCACTTTTGACCCTGGCAAGGAACCAGAAGGAAGAAAAAATGTATGGGAAGAAGAGGTGAGCAGGGAGAGGCAGTTGAGAAAGAGTCAACCAGAGGATGGAGCCCGATGCAGGTCAGCACTGAAGAAATGGAAATGATTCAATGCTATCACGTTCAAAGTTTTGATGAGCATCTTTACTATGACATTCTAATTACTGAATTGAGAGTGTGTTTGCAACCTACAGTGACCTTGGAGTACCTTCTGTATAAGAATGGAGGCAAAAGCAGTAAGATCCACAGAGCTGACATCCCAAGCCAGGGGAAAATTAATCCCACTTAATTGAGCTTCAAGATATGCTGAATGAAAGACTATAATGCTGTGTTTTGCTTATAACCCAATTGATGCTTGTAAAACCCACTGGTTACATATGCTTGAAGCTGTATTTTCTACTCTTGATTTATGCTTACTGTTTTCTGATGTCTTGCCAGCACTTAGGGACAGGTGAAATTCTTGTGCTTTCAGTTACTGAATGCTGGTTGTGATCAGAAAGAGACTAGAGATGATGAAAATTCTTAAAGACCAAAGACCACTGGGGCCTGAAATATCCAAGATGGATTGGAAGGACTAGGGGACATTTCATGTCTCCTTTATTGCCCCTGTGGCCTGATTGAGATGTGTTGGATCATTCCATTCATCTGCTTCCAAATGCCTCTCTTCTCCTGCGTCTTCCATAGCCCAGACAGCCCAGCTGAGTCACCAGGAGCTGAGGAGAAACTCCTTCCCCAAGCCCTCAGACTTCCCTCTCCCTCTCTCTCTCTCTCTCTCTGTTTCCCTCTCTCCCTCTCTCCCCCTTCCCCAAATCCAGGCTCGTAGAGATGGGAATTATTGTCAAGAAAGAAATTGTCTAATATTTCAGTTAGGGGGCCACTGCAGATATAGAACATCCCCTGTTTTAAAACAAATGGCCCAAAACAAAATGAAAACATTAGGGTAGGAAGAGAAGAATTTCTGTATCAGCTTTTCATTTGTGAACTGTTGCGCCCAGTCCTTAAGATATACAAAAGCAAGCATAGATTATTATTTTAAACAGCAAAGGCAAGCTTTGCCTTGGGGCTGGTGAGGCTAATCCCCAACCAGCTGGTATGAAAGGAAACTTGTTGCTTACATTGTCTTATCTTCTCCTGGCGCCAAACAAGTCCAAGCCTGGTGGCCAGATGAGATTCTCCCTCACAGGGAAAGGAGGTCAGCGCTGCACTCCAGACTAAGAGAGAGGAGAGGGAGGAGAGCAGGCCTGCAGGAGCCCAGAGAGCCCCTCCCCTCCACTGACAAAAGAAGCTCTGCTATAACCCAAAGAGAATGCCAGAAAAACGAATGCTCTTCAGTTAATCTCTGAAAAAGCAAGAAGAACAAACAGACCATATAGAAGAAAACAATGAAAATGATAGATTGCTTAGGGAGGAAACAGATCTACAGGAGCTTGGTGTAGAAATCAAACTTGCAAATGTGTCTCCTCCCTGGGGCCTCATCTATTTCTGCCTCAATCCACCACCCAAATCTACACATTTTCAAAAATATTTGATGTTTTCACTTCAACCTGGACTATGGCAGATTTTTAATCTGCTTTAATTCAACAAGAAGTCATTGGGCATTCACTTTGTACAAGGCACTATGAAGAGTGATATGGAGGCAGCAATGATGAGGAAAATATGAATCCTACCATCAGGGAGCTTTCAGTCAAGGTAAGATGTGAACACAAATAATGAAGATAAATACAAGATAGTCTTTGGTGTGTGCTATAATACAGGAAGCACGAAGGAGAGAAAGACCAAATCCAGCTCCAGAGAGGAGGAAACACTATTGGAGAAGCCTTGTAGACTAGTAGCCTCTGACATGCACCTTGAAGGGTGTAAAGTATTTCAAGAGGTGGGAGAGGGAAAAGGAGGATGGAAGAGGCTGTTTGACTGCCTGAGAATAGGTGAATTCCCAATATTGCCAACCTGCATTGGACTAACCCATGCTAAGGGGCCAAATGGATGGAATTCCTAAAGGTCATGGCATTGGGGGAAAATTGGAAACACACAATGTGTTGTCACTAGACTCATGGGGTAAGAACAGAGCAGAGAATCAGACCCTGCTCCTTTTCCATCCTTAAAAAACACCTGTTGTCACAGATAACTCAGCATTCTTTGGCTCATATGTGAGCAATTCCAGTGCTGTCTAGCCTGGCTCCCAGGTGGCACTTCACCTATGCCAGCTACTATAAAAAACAGCATGGTGACCACACTTGCTTAGGGTTTGAATCACTTGCCTTCATCAATTTTACCTGCCTTGCACATTCTTTCTTACTCACTTTACTCCAATTTTTCAATATTGTCTGCCAGCATCCTGACAAGAATCCCAGTTTACCATTCTACTACAGCAGATCACCTGCTTTGATCATCCCATCTCATTTCAACCAGACCCCAGCTGTAGGCATCCTACCCTGGTCATGTTGTCAATCAAATTTGAATCAGGTTCTTCTGGGTTCAAAGAGCAGGAGTGGAGCCCAAATGCAGTGCACGGGCTGTTACCATGCTGCCCAAATTATTCCTAATTGTCTAAGGAGTAACTGGATGTTTAATTCCACTTTTTAAAATCTTCCTTTATTTTACAGTAATAATGTGTCTTAGTCCATTTGGTGTAAAGAATACCTGAGACTGAGTAATTTATAAAGAAAAGATGTTTATTTAGCTCACCGTTCTGTAGGCTGTGAAAGAAGCATGGCTCCTACATCTGCTTGGCTTCTGGTGAGGTCTTCTGTGATGAGTCAAAACATGTCGGAGAAGGTCAAAGGAGAAGCAAGTATGTGCGAAGAAGGGACAAACCTGGGGACACCAAGCCATTCATTAGCGATCCATTCTCATGATCCAAACACACCCCACCAGGCTATATATCTAATATTGCCACACCAGGGATCAAATTTCAGCATAAGATTTGGTGGGGACCAATAAACCATATCCAAACCAAGCACCATTCCAGAAGATGTAATACGCAATTTTGGAATTTGCTTCACAAATGTATTCAAACTGGATAGACTATCAAGAGTGCTTTCAAAATCATTTGAGAAGAAATGCACATTGGTGCCTTTGCTTTGGAAGGAAATGTGAGATGTTTTACAGAACCACAGGCATGAGGTCAGAGACTGAGAAAATATCTTAAAATTACAGGTGTACTCTATAAACACGACCGTCCAGGCCATCTGCTCTATGACATACAGGATCTAGTATCAGCGATGCCTCCCGGTGGTACTCTCCCCTACTGTCCAGATTGTCTGTCATTGTGTGAAACAAACATACTAATTGCTTAGTGAGCAAATGGTGCGGGCTAGATCATTTAGGAAAAATTCATTGGAAACTGAGACCTTCAAGTCAATAGCCGTACAACATAAAGGATCCCTAGCAATAGAAGGGTGCTAAGAAAGCTTTGCCTCTCTCTGCCTCTGTTTCTTCCTTTGTGCATTGGGGATAAAAATGCTGCCCACTTCATGGAGATGCTGTGAGGAATAAATGAGCTAAGACCTGCAGGACACTTGAAAAACAAAATGTGTCACGTAAGTACTCAGTAAACATGCACACAGGGCAAAAGAATAAAAGGCCGGCCATCAATCTTTCCAAGGAAGCCGTACTATCGGAATTAATACCAAAGGCATTAATTTCAATAGTAAGAGTGCCCCATCTGAGTGACATGGGAGTGATGAAAGCTGAACAGAATTTGATTCCCACCTCTTTTCTGCCCCCAAACCACACATGAAGAGAGATGAGAAGCCTTTCTAAAGAAAGAATTCCTCTATGGTAATAGCCTCAGCTCTCCCCTTCACATCCAAACCGACCCCCTGCACTGTGACTGCCTTATCCACAAGTATGGTTTTTTAAATGACCACATACCCCAGGAATCCCTTCCTTGGCTGGTCAGGTACCTCAGGCAAGCTCGGACTCTGCCACCTCCGATCACAATCAATAAGGAGACTGGGAAGTTAGAGAAGCCTCACCTCGAGGCACTTAACAAACCTTCAGCGATCACTCCTGAACAGAATCAGATAAGTGCTATTTAGCTTTACGTTCTGCTTTAAGAGAACACACACCAACAAGCTCGCTCGTAAGAGAAAACCTAACAATACCGAATGTCTTGCAATGAGGATTTAATACTTTTCACCTCCTCTTCCTTGATTTCCTAGGGATTTCTGCCTGGAATCTAGACTGAAAGCATATCCATCAGGTGCTGCAGGGGACTGCTGTAAAGGCAAAGAGTGCTAATCCCGCTGAATCTCCACTATATATCAGACTCTGCTGAGCTTTTTTCTATCAATTAGTAGTCTCTAGATTTCGATATTGGCTTCCATTTGAACTTTCTCAAGTGAGTCTGGCTTTTGGCTATTAAACAGAACACGTGTAGTAAATCCTTAATCATATGGAGATTAAGTCTGAGGGCCTGAGGAAGGGGTTTCTGTTAGCTCCTGCTGACTCAGCAGGGGCTTTCATGTATCCATTTTACTGGTGAAGAAACTGAGTCTCAATTAGGTTAAACAATATCTGAAGGTTACACCAATGCTAAGTTCACAAGCCAGGAGGATCAAAACTGCTGTCTGCCGGCTTCAAGTTCAGCACTGTCTTCCCTCCACTCAGCCGAGCAACTGTGGTTCACACAGGAACAAAACAAAAGGCAGAACAGAAAGTCGCCACCAGAGTTCGTCTGCAGGGGTCTGTCATGGAGAAGAATTCAAGCTGGAAGCACCTGACCTATGGTTAGGTGGAGTTCTGCTGATCATTTTTGATGCAGAGAGAGACTTTTTTTTAAATGTCTCTGGTGTCTGCTTGGTCCAGCACAGAGACAGATGGAGGTAGATGATAGGCCAGCAACAGTGGCAAGAAGACAAAGTGAGTCACTGCTTTAGGAATGAACCCCCGAGGGTTCTCTCTGCTTTCTTTCTCCAAGTGGAGTGACTATAGTTCAACAACCAACGTGGGGAACCTAGAAATAAGAAAAGCAAAACTCCTAATGAGCACGCTCCATTGGAATCTTGGAGACGTACCAGGGGACTCCAGCCAGATCAGAGCTCACTGCCTTGGTCACAGGGGGAACCCCTAGACAAGGCAGGCTTGGATGAGGAGCCCTGGAAAGGGAGCATCCTGCTTTCCACAGGCAGAGAATAAGGATGGACTGTAGAGTGGATATTCTGGGTGGAAGCCAGATGTTTGTACAATAATGACAATCATGTATGGTCTGTATCTGTGCGTGCCTTTCCCTCTGCTAACTGAATTTTGTTCCATAAACTTGTACTTAGAATGCTGGTAAAAGATTTGCCAATCCCTGCCTATCTGGAGCAGGCATTCCCGGGGAATGGAAGAGGAGATAATAAACCTAATCCAGGGCTCTGACGGCGGTTCACAATGGCACACTTGTGGCGGCATAATCCTGTAGAGATGGTACTCAACACTTCCCAAACTTTGGTTTTGTAGCCTGGTGTGTGGACTTGGATGCCTGCCAGCACCTCTCCTCCTCATGAAGTGGCAGTGTGAGCTGCAAATGGAACTGGGGCCGTAGAGCTGATGAGTGATTTAATTGACTGCTCATGAAAAGTGGACTTCTCCATAGATTCATGGGTAAAGAAAGATGTTACATTTAAACCCAGAAAATTTTCTACCTGCTAAGAAAAGCAACAGAATAGATAATCAAAGTAGTCCTTTGTAAGAACTCAGAAGGAAAAGACAGCCCAGATGAAAGGCTGGCTTCTCATCCTAGGCTCTTTTTCTATCCCTCTGTGTTATTAGAGGTTAAAGCTGTTAGGCATGAAGTCTGGCCCACTTCAAAAGCTGGAGGTCTTGCCTTAAGGAGTCATGTTACTTTAGTTCCAACCTTCTGTAGTATCAGCCATGGCATAAGAAGTGAAAATGCCTAGAGTTGAGGCTTTTTTTTTAATGACATTAAAAACATACAAGGTATAAAACTGTAAAGTACACAAGGCATGAACTCTAAAATGTGAAAAAAAAGGTGTGTCAGAACTATGATAAAATGTAATGGAGAAGAAACGTAGAAAGCTTGATCTTGTGTGAACACCGGAACACCACTTTACTTTAATTCCCTTACTATTGCTTTAGAATATATTTATTTACTATTCCTTCAGGTTACTCATACTGCCTACTTAATGTCAAAGCAGCAACACTGAAAAAAAAAGTTACATTGATAAAATTCCATCTATTTTATCCAGACCCAGGATGGGTGTTTGAGCTGGTCTATCTTTGTGTAACAGATGCAGTAAGAGAACATTTTAAGTGAGCAAAATTTGGGCACAGTACCGTAAATTTGTAAGGAAATGCTCCTATTTACGTATATTTAGGTCTTTAGCAAACTATTAGGTTTTCAGTAATTATTTTGTAATGGGATCCGTCTTTTTGTAGAGGCATTATCATTCTACATATATAAATTTTCACATGCTGAGAGTTCATACAGTGAGGTAGGGCTGAGTTTTATCATCTTATTACTTCTGATTGGCTTGATTTTTGTAAGAGTCTTGTACAATTTGTACTGCTAGTATAAAACATAACTATACGGGGCCTGACCCCATAAGTGAGAAGAGAATAAATTGGAGGCCACTGGGGTACAATTCTGTATATTAACTCACCCCTGATTTAAATTCCAGCCTAATGGAATGAAGCCATAGCTGGGTGGAGAGAAGAACGGTTTCCTGCCAGTCCATGGGGCTGCCCAGGCAGGACGAAAAGGGAGAGGACCGGAGCATCCTGGGCAATGGCTGAGGCTGAGCATGCGCGGAAGAGTTAAAGCGCTCCATGCTCACCTAGAGCCACACAGGCGCGCATGTGCACCAGCTGGATTGTAGTGCTTAGCGTAGAAATTTAGCCGTGGGCAACAAAGATCCAAAACGAATCAGAGTTTTCAGAAAGAAATTTATTTCTCACACATAAACGGGCAATTCAAGATTGTCGGGTGGCTCCTCCTTTATCTGGGACTCGGGGTGCTTCTGTCCTTTCTCTCCTCCGTCACTGGGACATGATTACCACCCTCATGGTCCAGGATGTGATACCAGCAATCATTCCACTTTCGAAGCAGTATTACAGAAGAAAGTCTATGGGAGGAACTTTAGACTGTTTTATCTGTTCTCCTTTCCCAAGCTAATGGAAGCTGCGTGGCCACCTGAACTAAAAATCACATTCCCGGTGCTGCAACTAGAACTTCTGGCTAAGGGGACATGAGGGAGTTTCCTGGCTGTTTCATTAAAGGCAGTGTCTGCGGGCAGCTTCTTCCCACCTTTACTCCATCTTGGACGATGAGGTCAAAGGCCCCTGGGACCTCCACTGGAGCCAGGACACCAGCCCTGCTCTGCCTATAGTAAGGCTTTTGCATGTGCATGAAATGAACTTCTATCTTTTTAGCCACTGTCCTTGAGTCTCTGTTGAATGCTGTGGAATTAAATCTTATCTAATACACCCATCTTAAGGGAAATTTCATGAGAGGAGGAAAATCAGTATTTTAATTTACTAGAGTCCAGTTAGCCCCATAATCTGACCACTGGCCCTTTTCATTTGTGCATTTAATAAACATTTATCTAGTATCTGCAATGTGCCAGGCCCTTAAGGTGATGCAAAATGAGCGTGCCCTGATCCCTTCCCTCAAGGAACTTCATATCAAATGGAAGACAGAAAGAAGGGATTAATGGATTGAATGCTAGTGATATGCCAGGTACTGCTGTCACGGTTTTCACATGGTTGTTTTTGTTGTTGTTGTTGTTGTTGTTGTTGTTTTGCATTTGTATCTCATAAAATGTCTGTGTGATCCTCATCTGATAGGAGTGGACATTAAAGCTCCAAGGGGTTATAGAATGTGCCTAGGGTTACACCTAGAATAAGGTATGGAGTCAAAATTTAAGTTTAGATTTCTGACCCATGAGTCAACGATTGCACCAGGCTGCCTCATGGACATGGACATGAAAAACAAGAATACATGGCTCTATGTGACAAGTGCCCAACCCATCTAATGCCTTAGCTGATGTGTAACTAACTCCTCTGAGAGGCCACTCAGATATTATAGTTTTTCCAATGTCACTATGTATCTTACATCAAACAAGTACAGTCTTATTCCTACCTACTCTGTAGAGAAGAATAAACTCATGTAGGATCACCATGCCTACATCATGGGCACTAAAGTGTCACCTTACAGGTTCCATTACTATGACTACAATCTGCAATTTTATATATATTTTTAATGTCTGCCAAACAAAATCACTAGAAAACTCCCCTTCTGACCATCATTTTTGCCTGCTCATTCACTTTGGTTTCTAGCCTTTTTCCCTTGGCTCATTTTTCTCCCCACATTCCGCATACATAAAATAGTATTTGTGGCCTGTATTTCCCCTCATCCAGTGGGTTTATTATGTGTAATCTACCCTGAAGCATAAAAAGTAGCCTGTCCAGACTTTTGCAGAATTATTATGCCATCTCCTAAATCATATCACACCTTCTGCTAAAAATACCCAGCAATTATTTTACCATTTGCAAAGGTAAACCCGTGTTCAAAATTCCAGACACCCAAAAAACTCTAAATGGGATCCACTGTTTTAATCAATCAAAGCATTTTTGTTTGCCAAATTATAATACCAATTCTGAATGATCACTCAACACATGGGCAGAGCCTGGCTTGCCTAGCCACTTTAAAGGTAGTGAGAAAAGATGACAAGCCTCTTTTTTATACCAATGAGAAAGATTTGTCCTAGAGCATTATCTGAATTCAACCCAGCACAGTTCCTTGTCAGAAGTATCTTTGAAGAAAGGAACTATGATCTTTTATATTTTTTGATAGTTACTAACACTAGCTCATGAAACTAACAACCTCCAAATCTCACTGACTTCATAAAATAAAGGCTTACGTCTTGCTCACATCATCATCCAATTGGGTTTTCAGTGGCCAGCCTTCAATGTGGTGATTTGGGAACACAGGCTCCTAACATCTGGTGGCTTCTCAGAGTGGTTCCTCTGCATTTGGCTAAAAGAAAGAGACATAAGAAAGTATGAAATATTAGGCTGCTGTTCCATCATCAGGCTTGGACATCACATCCCATGTAACATGTTCCATTATCCAGAACTTAGACCCCGTAGCCCTAACCTAAGTAGCCTTGCAGTGTGCACTGGACAAGGAAATGGGGCTGGAAAGCAAAGAGCCAGTTTCTGCCCCACCTTTGGGGACAACACTGTAGAGGTTGGCTTCACCACCCAGGTCAGATGATTGGCATGTGTTTTCTCACTCCCTCAATTGCCTGGATGCAGGTGTGTCCAACAAAAATGATTGGCCATCATTCTCTGTGAAACACAAAGAGAAGGGGAGGTCCTGGGCATAAATCTGCAACCCCCAGTGGCCATGTTTTCCAGTAAGCTTGGATTTCTGTTGATATCCCTGCCCGCCATCCCCTACCCATCTTAAGTGCCACCCCAACATGACTTTCTACAATTCTGGGAATTAGAACAGTGAGCCTTTCACCCCTGCAGATAACAGACAAAATCCATGAACTTTTATCCAGATAAGAGGCTTTTACTCCATGAGGATGACTTTTGTTTGGACTAAGAGTATCCTATCTTCAGAAGGAACTCTCTCCTAAGACTATCAAGATCATCAAGAAAGAAGCCTTTTTAAGTCAGCACTTTGTATCTTTATTAGAGTTGTAATGGAAAATAAGCACAAATGTGTGTTCTTCTAGAGCTTGGCATAGAAGCAGCAGCAATGAACTCAAAATTTGGCTGTGGTTATACGGTAGTCATTATGGCCTTTAAGTCTGTCCACAAATATTCAGGTTCTCTTTCTACAGACACAGTGAGATTGTACTTTTCTGACATCTTTGAAGTTAGCAGGGCCTTAGGGCTTGACTTGGCCAATGCAATGTGAGTGGAAGTGACATGTCATTTCCAGATAGAAACCTGAAGAGCCAGTGCTTGACTCATCATGTTCCTGTCCTCCTTCCCTGCCCCAACCCTGTCATGATCTGGTGATAACTTTACCCACAGGCAGTAATCACAGAATTTCTTTTCCCTATAAACTCTTGAGTCTGGGTCCCTGAGTTACCACAAAAATCAGAGGCCCCTGATGACTCTCATTGGACATGTAGCATGAAAGAAAAAAAAATTTTACTTCATTAAGTCACTGAGAATTTGGAGAATAAACTAATGAGACATACAGGTCCCATGTGATTTATTTTTAGTCATACTCTTCTTTTCCATGTACTCATATTTTGTTATAAAAATTTCACACTTGCAAATTATATATAACATACCTGCCTAATTTTTAAAATGCACACATGAACCTACCACCCACTTTTAGAAATAGAACATGATCAGTTCCTTCAAGCCACTGGTGACTAACCTCCATTGATTGCCCCCTCCCAAAAGATGACCCAACTCACCTCCATTGATTGCTTGTTCCCAAAAGATGACCACTATTTCACTTTGTGTTAATAATTCACTTGCATTTCTTAATCATTTTATCTCACATATAGAATCTTTTTGTTTTATACATTGTTTAACTTTATGCAAATGGAATCTTCCTGTATGTATTCTTCTCAAACTTGCTTTTCAATCTAATATTAAGATTCATCCATGCTGATGCATGTAGCAGAATATTATATTGTATGAGCATAACAAAATGAATTTACTTTTTCTCTTATTAGATGGTCATTTGGATTTACTGTTTGGGATTTTTGCTATTAAAAGCTACACTACTAAGAATATTCTTGCATATATTCTAGTGCATATATGCAATAATCTCCTTAGGGTGTACACCCAGGAGGGGAAATGCTGAATTGTGTAGTATTCAGATGCTCTACTTTATGAGATAAGATAAAATTGTTTTCCAAAGTGGCTGTGCCAATTCACACTTCCACCAGCTTGTATAAGTGTCTTTGCAACACGTCCTCACCAACACTTGGTATTGTTGGCCTTTTTCTCTTTTTGCCTCTGTGGTGGCTGCAAAATGGTATCTCACTGTGGTTTTAGTTTGTATTTTCTTTAAGGCATAATTTCATCATATGTGAATTCAAGAAACCAAAATGAGAAACATTTTGCCACCTGTATCCTTAAAAACCAGAAAAACTTCACAAATTAGGCCCCTTCTTAAAGGAGAGGTTGAATAATTGGAAAAAGCACAATTTTTCATTTTCTGGACATTAGAAAATACCAAAGGGCTTATGCTACTGTTTGTGTTGTAGGTTAAACAGCTGTTTCTTAAATGGCTCCTCCTAGGGGGTATTATCAAAAGCAGTGAGAAAAGCAAATACATTTCAGGGAAATCATAAACATTCCTTTTATCTTACCAGATAAAGAGATTTAGTATAAATCCTAATGCACCCACTTGGCTGTAGACAATTTATAGCAGAGGAAGAGTTTGAAACACTTTCATGTAAACAATCCTAGATTTTTTTTCCCTGAAGGTTGCTAAAAGGCTGTTTGACACTCTTTGTAAGTGGGGAACATCTCAGAGTAAGAACCAGTTCTGGTTAATATCAGAACTCATTTCCCACTAGCAAAGCAGCTCCATTAAGCACTGTTTTCATCTCTGCAGTCTTTACTTTTATGTAATGTTTACATCATTGACACCTTCTCTTAGTGAATCCCTAATATAAACAAGGGGTATATTTTAACAAGATTTAAATACATTAAGCCCTAATGTATTTTAACAAGATTTAAAAGGATGTGGCCTTGGGATGAGAATAGCCAAATGGAGTACAGACTAAAGCAAAAGTTGTATAATACTTCCATCTCTTATGACAAAGACAGCTCCATAATTTAAGTCTGGGAAAAAAATAGTACCCTGTGTTTATTCGTCAATTATAATTTGATGGCCTCCAAATGTCATCTGACCAGCCAAATTTCGCAACACAACCTTTTAGCAGAAAATTATAAACTCAGCTCTATTTGGAAGAGAGACATGAAAATAAATTTGCTTTGCTCCGTAATATCTACATACTCATGGCAACTGTGAGTTTCATGAACCACAGCAGTAATACACGAAGAGCAAATCTTTGTAATTCATCATCCTAATGCAATGAGAGACAAACCATCCACCTGATCTATTTAAGCTGAAAAGGGTCATTTGAAAGTGTGTTTAGTAACTGTCTGACCAATCTAGATAGAAGAAGTGGCTTCTGATTAACTTGCATGTCCATGTCTTTATTCTCTATAAGGCTCGTGGTTTTTCCCTGGCAAAGATCTGTAAGTTCTAGGCAGCAGCAGTGGCTATTCTGGATCTGAAAGGCCAGTGAGCTGGAGAGGTGTGGTCTGGATGAATGCTACTCAAATGTGGTCCATGGATTGGTACCAGCCCAGGGACTCTTGTTACCAGTGTCCAGTAAGAAAGGTACACAAGTTAGAGTAAGTTTTTTTTTTTTAATGTTGTAGCAATTGGACATTCCTTCAGCAGGCCAGTGAGTGATCACTGGATTTGTCTTGCTGAATGAGAAGTTTTCTAAAATAATGGGTCAGTAACAAACTTAAAACAAAAACAAGAAATTTAGCTCCTTCTCCACAGATAGTTTAGAAAGCACTGGTCTGACTCATCTAGGGATCTTGTCAAAATGCAGACTCTTTATTTGACAAATAATAATTGTAGATATTTATGGGGTTTTATGGGGTACAATGTGATGTTTTGATAAATATTTACATTGTGGAATGATTAAATCAAGCTAATTAGCATATCTATCACTACACATACTTATTTTTTGTGATTAGAACTTTTAAAATCTACTCTTCTAGCAATTTTGAAATATGCATTATTATAACTAAAATCATCATGCCGTGATGATTCTGAAATCATGACTTTAAGTTTAGATCTCTAAAACTTACTCCTCCTGTCTAACTGAATCACTTCTTTCCCTCCCTACCACTCCCTCCCTAGCCCACAAGTTCTGGTAACTGTCATTCTACTGTCTACTTCTACCAGCTCGACTTTTTTCAGATGCTGCATATAAGTAAGATCATGCAGTATTTGTCTTTCTGTGCCTGGCTCCTTTCACTTAACGTAATGTCCTCTAGGCTAATCTGTGTTGTTGCAAATGACAAAGAAGAATTTCTTTCTTTTTAAGAGCTTAATAGAATTCCATTGTGTATATAAACCATATACACTTTTCTTTACCCACTTATCTGTTGATGCACACTTAGCTTGATTTTATAACTTGGCTATTGTGAAAAATGCTGCAATGAACATAAGAACTCATATATCTCTTCAAAAAGCAGATTTTTTTTCAAATCACCAATCCCAATAATTCTGATTCACTAGATTTGGAGGGAAGCTTGTGAATTTGAATTTCTTTTTTTGTTTGTTTGTTCAAGACACAGTTTCACTCTTGTTTCCAGGCTATAGTGCAATGGCGCAATCTCGGCTCACTGCAACCTCTGCCTCCTGGGTTCAAGCAAGTCTCTTGCCTCAGCCTCCCAAGTAGCTGGGATTACAGGCGTGCGACACCATGCCTGGCTAATTTTGTATTTTTAGTAGAGACGGGGTTTCACCATGTTGGTCAGGCTGGTCTTGAACTCCTGACCTCAGATGATCCACCCGCCTCGGCCTCCCAAAGTGCTGGGATTACAGGCGTGAGCCACTGCTCCCGGTTGTGAATTTGCATTTCTAACAGGATCCCAGGTGATGCTTCTGGTGGGGACCACGCTCTGAGCAGCACTGGTCTAGAGCAAACAAAATGCAAGGTGCTCCACACCATTGGTCACTGATGATTAACAAACCTGGATATTTTAATTTTGTGGTTTCAGAACATAACACCTTTTAGATATTTATATTTACCACCTTCTGTGCTTTTAGGAGAATGCAGGAATTAACATTTGTTATCCTCAGAGTGTTCTGCTCTTCAAGATTTTTCCATGTTACCACCTTCTACCCTCAGAGAATTGACGCTATGGTGGCATATTTCCTGAATTTACAAAGCTCCCTGTTTTATTTTTATTATTTGAAAGATTTGCCAATGTGTTAGCAGCATAGAGCATGCTGGGTCTAATGACCATAGCAGGCATTGCCTTCATGCAATAGACATAGATTATAACTGGTGTCAGCACTGACCTGAACTTTTAAGACATACTCATAAAAGAAGGGTAGGGGTTGATCTCTCACACAGAAAACCAATCGTGCCTGCCTATCCAAAATGCGCCAGTAACTTAAGACGTAGTAAACCAGTCGTGCCTACCTATCCAAAATGCTCCAGTAACTTAAGACGTCTTCTCTGAGTTTCTTTCCTATGGTTTCTAGAACACTGGCCAATCGAGGTTCCCTTCAAAATGAACAAAGCTTAGCACTTAGAAAATTAACTGCCTCGGCCGGGTGCGGTGGCCCACGCCTGTAATCCCAGCACTTCGGGAGACCAAAGTGGGCAAATCATGAGGTCAAGAAATCGAGACCATCCTGGCCAACATGGTGAAACCCTGCCTCTACTAAAAATACAAAAATTAGCTGGGCGTGGTGGCACATCTGTAATCCCAGCTACTCAGGAGGCCGAGGCAGGAGAATCACTTGAACCCAGGAGGTAGAGGTTGTGGTGAGCCAAGATCACACCACTGCACTCCAGCCTGGCGACAGAGCAAGTCTCCATCTCAAAAAAAAAAAAAAAAAAATTAAATAAACTCCCTCGGCTGGGCGAGGTGGCTCAAGCCTGTAATCCCAGCACTTTGAGAGGTCGAGGCGGGCAGATCACCTGAGGTTGGGAGTTCGAGACCAGCCAGACCAACATGGAGAAACCCTATCTCTACTAAAACTACAAAATTAGCCGGGCATGGTGGCACATGCCTGTAATCTCAGCTACCCAGGAGGCTGAGGCAGGAGAATCGCTTGAACTCGGCAGGCGGAGGTTGCAGGTGAGTCGAGATCGCACCATTGCACCCCACCCTGGGCAACAAAAGCGAAACTCCATCTCAGAAAAAAAAAGAAAAGAAAATTAACTGCCCTAGGATGGTCACCTTCTCTCCTGTGTGAACAGACATCTAGGAAGTGCAACCCAGCTCTTCCCCAGACTTCAAGTCTTCCATCAGTATCTCTGGCATAAAAAAGCAGGAGCTTTCTTCGAGAGCAATTCCATTGCTAAGTCAATTACCACAGGGTGTGGCAGGCTTTTAAAAGAGATTAAACTACCCTTTCTACTGAAAGAAAATGGTGAATTCTCAAATGGGACCCCTCTAATAATCCATTTGCTCAGATACAATGTACTCCTCTTGGCCAACTCTCTAGTTTCATCTACATTGTTTGAATAAACGCCTTAGAATTCTGGGAAAGGATGTACAATTCAGAAAGCAGCTTGCATACAAAAACGAGGCCAGTGTCCTAAGAGGATGAAAACATTCTCAGAAGTCCAAATAATTGAAACCAAATCTCTAAATCAAAGCCATTTGAAGAAAGTTCTGAAAGACTAAGTTTTAAATTCTGTGTATATCCCAATTGCAGTTGTTCCTTTAATTTGATTTAGTGGCTACTAAATATGTGTACATGCCTCTATGCCTCAGTTCTCTCATCTGTAAAATGCAGATAATTGTCTCTACTTTATAGGATTGTGGTAAGGTTAGATAAAATAATAAATGTCAAGTCTTGAAAAACATTCCTGGTACATAATAAGCATGATACAAAATTTCTGAGGCACTAAGTTACAAAGAGTTTTATGACTTAGTGCACCCCGACCTCACCCCATACCCATACCTGGTAATTGGCATGCCTAGCCTGTGTATGAACACAATCCATGCTGAGTACAGTGGAAAGAGTGTAGATCAGCTCTGTCAAATTATAGAAATACAGTGTGAGTCACCGATATGTTTTGGCTCTGTTCCCACCCAAATCTCACCTTGAATTGTAATAACCCCCATGTGTTGAGGGCAGGGGCAGGTGGAGTGGTTTTCCCAATACTGTTCTCATGGTAGTGAATAAGTCTCATGAGATCTGATGGTTTTATAAATGGGAGTTCCTCTGAACACAGTCTCTTGCCTGCTGCCATGTAAGACACAACTTTGCTCTTCATTCACCTTCTGCCATGATTGTGAGGCCTCCCCATCCATGTGGAATTGAGTCAATTAAACCTCTTTACTTTATAAATTACCCAATCTCAGGTATGTCTTTATTAGCAATGTTAGAACAGACTAATACAGTAAATTGGTACCAGCAATGGGATGTTGCTGTAAAGATACCTGAAAATGTGAAAGCAACTTTGGAACCAGGTAACACGCAGAGGTTAGAACAGTTTGGAGGTCTCAGAAGAAGACGACAGAAAAATGTGAGAAAGTTTGGAACTTCCTAAAGACTCGAAGGGCTCAAAAGACAGGAAGATGTGGGAAAGTTTGGAACTTCCTAGAGACTTGTTGAATGGCTTTGACCAAAATGCTAATAGTGATATGGACAATAAGGTCCAGGCTGATGTGGTCTCAGGTAAAGATGAGGAACTTGTTGGAAACTGGAATAAAAGTCACTCTTGCTATACGAAGACACTGGTGGGTTTTTGCTCTGCCCTAGAGATCTGTGGAACTTTGAACTTGAGAGAGATGATTTAGGGTATCTGGCAGAAGAAATTTATTTATTTATTTATTTTGAGACAAAGTTTCTCTCTGTCACCCAGGCTGGAGTGCAGTGCTACAATCTCGGCTCACTGCAACCTCCTCCTCCCTGGCGCAAGTGATTCTCATGCCTCAGCTTCCCCAGTAGCTGGGATTACAAGCACGTACCCCCGTGCCCAGCTAATTTTTGTATTTTTAGTAGAGATGGGGTTTCACTACATTGGACAGGCTGTTCTTGAACTCCTGACCTCAAGCAATCCTCCCGCCTCAGCCTCCCAAAGTACTGGGATTACAGGTGAGAGCCACCACATGCAGCCTTTTTTTTAAACCAAGACTGAGTCTCACTCTGTTGCCCAGGCTGGAGTGCAGTAACATTATCTCAGCTCATGCAACCTCTGCCTCCCAGGTTCAGACGATTCTCCTGCCTCAGCCTCCTGAGTAGCTGGGACTACAGGCACGTGCCACCATGCCTGGCTAATTTTCGTACCTTTTGGTTGAGGTGGGGTTTTGCCATGTTGGTCAGGCTGGTCTTGAACTCCTGATTTCAAGAGATTGGCAGAAGAAATTTCAAAGTGGCAAAAACCTTCAAGAGGAAGCAGGGCAAAAAAGTTTATAAAATTTGCAGCCTGACAATATGATAGAAAAGAAAAACTCATTTTCTGGGGAGAAATTCAAGCCAGCTGCAGAAATTTGCATAAGTAATGGGGAACCAAATGTTAATCACCAAGACAAGAGCAAATATGTCTCCAGGGCATGACAGAGACCTTTGCAGCAGCCCCTATCATCACAGGCCTGGAGGCCTAGGAGGGAACAATGGTTTCATGGGCCAGGCCCAGGGCCCCCCTGCTCTATACAGCATTGGGACATGGTGCCCTGTGTCCCAGCTGCTTCAGCTGCAGCTGTGGCTAAAAGGGGCCAACATACAGCTCAGGCCATTGCTTCAAAGGGTGCAAGCCCCAAGCCTTGGTGGCTTACATGTAGTGTTGGGCCTATGAGTGCACAGAAGTGAAGAATTGAGGTTTGGGAACTTCTGCCTAGATTTCAGAGGATGTATAAAAATGCCTGGATGTCCAGGCAGAAGTTTGCTTCAGGAGTAGGCCCCTCATGAAGAACTTCTACAAAGGCAGTGTAGAAGGGAAATGTGGGGTTGGTGCCCCCATACAGAGTCTCTACTGAGGTACTGCCTAGTGGAGCTGTGAGAAGAGGGCCACTGTCCTCCGGACCCTAGAATGGTAGATCCACTGACAGTCTGCACCGTGCACCTGGAAAAGCTGCAGACACTCAATGCCAGCCCATGAAAGAAGGCAGGAGAAAGCCATAGGGGCAGAGCTGCACAAAGCCATGGGAGCCCACATCTTGCATCAACGCACCCTGGATGTGAGAATGGAGTCAAAAAAGATTATTTTGGAGCTTTAAGGTTTCACGACTGCCCTATTGGATTTCAGACTTGCATGGGGCCTGTAGCCCCTTTGTTTGGGACAATTTCTTCTGTTTGGAGCAGGCATATTTACCCAATTCCTGTACCCCCATTGTATCTGGGAAGTAACTAACTTGAACTTGCTTTTGATTTTACAGGCTCCTAGACAGAAGGGACTTGTCTTATCTCAGACAAGACTTTGGACTGTAGCCTTCTGAATTAATGCTAAAATGAGTTAAGACTTTGGGGGACTGTTGGGAAGGCATGATTGTTTTGAAATGTGAGGACATGAGATTTGGGAGGGGCCAGGAGTGAATGATATGGTTTGGTTCTGTCACCACCCAAATCTCACCTTGAATTGTAATAATCCCCATGTGTCAAGGGTGGGGCCAGGTGGAGATAATTGAGTCATGGGGATGGTTTTCCCAATACTGTTCTCATGGTAGCAAATAAGTCTCATGAGATCAGATGGTTTTATAAATGGAAGTTCCCTTGAACACACTCTCTTGCCTGACACCATGTAAGACATGACTTTGCTCCTCATTCACCTTCCACCATGATTGTGAGGCATCCCCAACCATGTGGAACTGTGAATCAATTAAACCTGTTTCCTTTATAAATTCCCCAGCCTCGGGTATGTTTTTTATTAGCACTGTAAGAACAGACTAATTCAGTCACATATATAATGTTAATTTTTTTAAAGCAAAAAGAGGTGAAACTAATTTCAATATTTTAAATTTTAACCCAATATATCCAAAATATATCATTTCAACATATCATCAATGTAAACATTATTAGTGATATATTTTACATTCTTTTTTTCACAATAAGTCTCAAAATGTGTTTATTTTACATGTAAGACACATTATGGTTTAGATGCTAAGTTTTCATTAGAAATACTTGATGAGAGGCTGGATGCAGTGGACTCATGCCTGAACTCAGCATTTTGGCCAAGGTAGGAGGATCCCTTGAACTCAGGAATTCAAGACCATCTTGGGCAATGTAGTGAGACCTTGTCTCTATTTTTTAAAAAATTACCTGGGTGTGGTGTCATGTACCTGGAGTCCCAGCTACTTGGGAGGCTGAGGCAGGAGAATTGCTTGAGCCTGGGAGGTCAAGGCTGCAGTGAGCTATGATCACACCTCTGCACTCCAGTTTGTGCAACAAAGTGAGACCCTGTGTCAAAAAAATATATATATATATATTTTTTAAGAAATACTTGATGAGGCTAGGTGCAGTGGTTCACACCTGTAATCCCAGCACTTTGGGAGGCCGAGGATAGAGGATACTTTGAGCCCAGGAGTTTGAGACCAGCCTGGGCAACAAAGTGAGAACTTGTCTTACAAAAAAAATTTTTTAAATTAGCCAGGCTTGGTGGCATACTCCTGTGGTCCCAGCTACACAGAAGGCTGAGGCAGGAGAATTGCTTGAACCCAAGAGGTTGAGGCTACAGTGAGCCAAGATCATGCCATTACACTCCAGACTGGGCAACAGAGCAAGGCCCTGTATCAAAAAAATATATTTAATGAGTACTTGGATTTCATAAAATTTACCATTGAAAATGTAGATTCACTTATCCAAGTTGTTGCAAACATACTTGAAATTTTGCAGTAACTAAATTGAGTTTTCCAATAACTGAATTGAACATTGTTTTTCTTATTTAAATTAAATCAAATTATAAATTCAGTTATTCAGTCAAACTAGCCACATTTAAGTGCTCAAAAGCAACATGTGGCTGTGGGTACCATATTAGATAGCACAGATGCAAACTTTGCAAACAGATAGGCTTGCCATTGAATCGTATGGTCTTAGACATGTTAGTTGAATTGTCTCAGTCCCAATTTCCTAATTTACAATTTACAAATTTACTAATCCACAAAAAATATATATCCGCCATGAATTATTCTCTTCAGTAGGTGAGGTAATGTATCAACCCTGCATAGCACAATAACTAACAAATTTTAGTAAGTCCTCAATAAATAGTGACTACTTTTTACTTAATATTTTAAGAACAAAACTGAAACACCACTAAAGCTAAAGAATTATACAATGAATGCCCATACACTAATTTTCTGGCTTCTATAATTGTTAACGTTTGGTTATATTTGCCTTATTATTTATGTATCTAAATATCCATTCATCAGTTCATCTTTCTTTTTCATGTATTTCAGAGTAAACTGCAGACATCAGTACACTTCACCTCTAAAACTCCAGCATGTATGTCATTAACTAAAGTTTAATATTTGGTTTTGGTTCTTTCTCTTCCCTTCTTCTTTCCTTCCTTCCTTTTGCTTATCCTTTCTTTTCTTTTCTTTTTTTCTTCCTTGTTTTCTTCTCCCCCTTTGCTTCCTTCCTTCCTTCCCTCCTCCATGTTTTCCTTATTTACTTTTAGATCAAATGTGTGTCTAGTGAAATGCAAATATATTAAATGAACCACTGGCTAAGTACTGCCAATGTGCATATCTGTGTGAGCCAAATCTCTATCAAGGTATAGAACATGCCCATTATCTAGAAAGTTCCCTCACACACCTTCCTTGTTAATTCCAGCCCCACTGCACTGCCCCCCACCCCTCGGCAATGATTGTCCCAGTTATCCTCCATAGATTAATTAAGCCTAATGTAGAGTTTCAAGTAAATGGAATCATACAATATGTAGCCTTTTGTGTAAGGCATCTTTCACTCAGCATTATGTTTTTGAGACTCATTCATGTTGTATATTTACATCTTTTTACTGCTGAGCAGTAATTGTGTCTATTTTTAATCAAGGGATCTGATGACCTGACCCCCCCGAACAGCTCATTCCATTCTTTCACAACAAAAAAAGTTCTTCATCCAGTCAACCCAACATGGATCTCCCTAAAACTTGCAGGTTTTGATGCTGGCTCAACTCCTTAGTATTAATGAAATAAAAGTACTTTTTTCATGTGACATCCTCTAAAATTTACATAGAGGTAAGAACTTCTTCTGAGCCTTCTATGAAAAAGACAACTATCTTCCTAATTCCTTTAGTTTTTCTGTACACAATTGTGTTTTAGGTTCTTTCAGTTTCCTTATTCTCTCTGTTCGCTCTCTTAGCACAATTTGTAATTTATATTAATTGTTTTCTTGTTTATTGGATATCTTCCCCACTAGACTGTAAGTTCCAAAGAAAAACACTGTGTCTATTTTATGCACCACTGTACACCCAGCACCTAGTACAGTGCCTGGCACTCAACAAATATTCGTTGAATGAATAAGTGAATATATGAAGGAAGGAAGAAACTCACCTGTGAGCATGTTTAATTTTTGTCAATATGTTAAGTGTGTCTGGAGCAGCAAGCAGATCTTCCAGGGGCCAGAGGCTGGAATTTGTAGGAAACACTAATTCCCAAGAGATACACCTTAGGGAATACACCAACCAAATGCACTGACTTCATTCTTGACCAGAAGAAGAACCTTGAGTTGCTATCTCCATTGGTTTTTTACTGAGCTGAATGAATAGCCTGAACCAAAACCTGAAATTTCACTTAAAATCTAAAATCAATCATAATTATCTGGGCCCTTACTTTTATGTTCCAACCCCCTCAGATCTCCAGAATTAAGCAGACACTGTTCAAGTGGGTTTCGCCCACATGCCCAAAGTCCAAATGTATGAGATAATTTTCTAAACCATCGATTTATTTTGCCCTTCTCGTATTTTTCCTTCCCCTCTTCCAAGAACATAGCCAGACCTTTGTGTTCACTTTCTTGTTTGTGATCCATAAAAGCAGAAATTGTGTTTAGATAATTTGACTCTGGCTTGTTTTTCCAGAATGACAGGACTCCTGAAGGAATTATCCTAGGGATGGGGAGGAAGGAGGGATTTCAAGGTAGTAATGGAAGTAGAGATATTGCCCCCAGACTGGGAAGGGGTTGGGGTTGTCAGATTCCTCAAACAGTGTGACCCACACTCACCTCCCCCCTGCACCATAGAGAGTGGCAGGACCTCTGGAGGCTATGGATGTGGGGTCTGGGAGAATCTGGACTCCCACCACCGGGTTCTCAATGACAGACAGAGTCCTAGCTTCACAAAAAAGCTGGAGAACTGCCCACCTTCAGTGAGTTACCTAGCTTGGGACCCAGGATTTCAGTGTTCAGTCTGATGTCCTGAGTGAAAGAGCCTTCTCCTGATTTCAGTGTAAGCTTTCGGATTTCTTATATGGCCCTAGAGAAAGAGAAAGAGGAAGAGAATCCCATTCTTATGCCCTCCTCCATAATGACTGAAATGGGCATATTTTTGCCATTTGAGAGAGATAGAGACTCCGAGATTAATTTAATTTGATTTTTAAAAATAAAAAACTAATTAAGCACTTGAGATTGTGGAGTAAAATTTACAAGGACAAAGAGGAGAGAAGAGATGAATACAAGGGAGAAATAGAGCCACATCTGAGGGAAGAGAAAAGAAAAGAAGGGAAAATGAGGGAAGAAAGATGGTGAAATGTGGCAAGGGTATGAATGGATGCTGCGTACCACAGAGCTAAATAATTATGAGCTAACAAGCTGCCACATAATGGCTATTCTATCCTTTTCTTGGACAAACACATATTCATAATGATAAAATGAAAAAAATTTTAAAGCTATGGTTTTTGCATGACTGAAAGTTAACAAACTCTCAAATATGACTGGGTTTAATTACATTGTGTGTCTAGGTGTTTTCTTGATAGTCCAGTAGTGTTTGATAAGTAATAAAATAGGTGTCATTAATTCACAAATACTGTTCACAAAGTTGGTTTTTCTTGCCATTGTTTCAACAGAACACTAATTATGTTGTAATCAACACTTTCACTTATTTTGTATTCTATTGACAGTAATGCCAAAATAGATGCTTTTCTTAAAATTCTATTGTCCTAAGGTAGTTTTTTATTACTAATTTCTATTTGGAGAACATTTACTCTGCTAACACAGGAGCAACTGGAGTTGTCAATAAAATTCCTTTATATATCATGTTCAAACATTGTATTTGGATTGTCCATCATAGATTATTTTTACCACAGACAATATTACCAAATATTTTCATTTTAATATATAGTCATATGACAATTTTCACCGTCTCTTAAAGCAACATCTAGAGCCATATACGAAAAATGACTACTTCTCACAAAATGTCTAGATGTGCAGCTATAAAGATGTAGGAGTAATTTGGACGATTTCATTTCAGAATATGCTCCTCAAACTCCATATGCTAGTGTTCTGAATGCTGCTCTAATTTGCAAATACCTGTGGAACCACAAAGAGAAGTAAGAAAGTAGATGCTCAGCACAACTGGGAAATGATACTCAATCACACGAGGCTCTATTGCATTCATGCTATCAGAGAAAAATGATTTGACAAGTTAATTAATTTGTCTTTTCTCTTGCCTAAGCGCTTCTGCCACTCAAAATCTTTTCACAGACTCTAAAGTAGTGTTCATCTCTTACGTGAGTAGCAGCAGGACAGCCCATACGTCTTTAAGGCATTTGGATAGAGGACAAGGATAGAGAAGTATTTGCCTAGGGCCTGAATGGTGTTAGTCATGAGGGTGGGTATTTAGGGTCACACTGTTTCAGCACTGAACACTGGATCCCAAGTGACAGAGGTGCCCACATATTCTTTAATTAATCTGTGTCTCTATGTGATGTGTAGGGCTCTCTAAACTATGGGGCAAGGGCTGGGCCACTCTTGCCTGGCCTAGCTGAGTACTCAGAAGGAGAAGTGAGAATGAAAGAGGGAAAGAGGAGAGAGAAAAAAAGGAAAGTGGATGAGAAAGAACCTGAAGTTACCTCCCACACCTCCAAGAAATTAAAACCTCTAACCTTAATGATCTCATTTAAAAAAAAAAAACCTTCAGCACTGGTGCACCCATGAAAGAGATTCAGCTCACCTGCATTCAAAGAGTGTCTACAAATAGACTTAAATATGTAAATATGAAATATATATTTACTGAAATTCTTTAATAAAAGATATTGGTTAAATGTATCTATGTCCCCTTCTGTTTTTTCTATTGCAAATTAGATCATTTTCTTCTTTCCAATTCCTTTTGCTTTACTCTTCTTAGACTATCTCCACGGATGAGTTTGGGGGGTGTAGCTGTAGGATGGTAGGGACAATAAACATATTTCACATTACGGGTTGCCACATTTAGAATTTCAGGGAACAGTGGACATTTTTTGATAATCTTGGGTATCCATGTGGAATTGACCATTTGCAGAAGGGAGAAGGTAAAATAGGTCATTGAAAACAAACATCAACCATCTGAAATCTCCATCAATTCTTGAAAAAGACATTTCTAATGCACATACAGACAATCATGAAAATATATACTTAGACTAAAGACTATTTGAATGGGTAGTTTTTTTTAAAGAAAACTTACTTATTACACTTACTATTCATTTCTTTGTCTGTTCATGCATTTGTTGCCACAATCTGTTGAAAGTTTTATGAAAAACATGACCTTGTCTTTGGTTTATCTTTTGGGATCTGGTGCCTAGGTGTGTTCACCCAAGCAGAACCAATGAAGCTCTTACAAGTTCTCCACTGAATGACATGGCAAGAGTTTTGATACTGCAGAACACATTGTGCGTGTGTGTGTCTGTGTGTGTGTGTGGGTGAGCAGTTGGTGAGGACTTTGTTTCCAAAATTGATAGAAGTCTAGCAATGATTGAATATCACTCATTGCATTGACTTTAAAACATCCCTAAGATAGTGGCCCCGCACACATCAAGCCATCAAGATATTTTTTGTTTATTTAGGCATTAAGCATAAGAAAAACAGTAGTATATACCTCTAAATTGAACCAGAGTCTAGAAAAGAAGAGAGGGAGAAACATAGACGTCACTGTGAGAAATATGGCCAGATGAACGGCACAAACTCTTGCACTCTAAATGCCCAAATGACAGCTGGATGACAACAATCCTCGGAGGAACGAATAAGGACTTTTTCCTTGCCCGGAAAATTGAAGGGCTTACAGGGCGCTGACAAATGGCTGATAATCCCCGCTGTAAAGCAGGCCTGGTGCTGAACTATCACATGTAATCTCTCAACAGAACTGCCCGACAGTGGCTGGCCACTGCTGCTCACTCCCCTCCTCAGTAGAAGTTCAAGGACATAAGTGACACCCAGGCCACAGGACAAGGACTCATTTTTCCTCTTGGATAATCAGGCTTTTGGTGCAATTCACAGGTGGGCTTTTCCTCATAGGAGGAAAAGGTGGAGCGGCTGATGATGGGCGATGAAGGTCCAGTTGAGTAAACTGATCACACCACTTACTAGTTATGAACTCTGGGCCCATCACTTTGCTTCCCGGAGCCTCGATTTCCATGCATTTAAGCAGGGCTAGCACCACCTACATAATTGTGTTACTGTGGGCCTTTGATAAAATGTTGTAAATGCATAACCTACTCAGCAGATAGTTATCACTTTTCTTTCTTTCTTTTCTTAAAATTTATTTTTCAAATTGACAAAAATTTTATCATTTATAGTGTACATGTATTGTAGAATGACTAAATTGAGCTCATAATATACATATTGCCTCACACACTTATCTTTTTTTGTGGTGAGAACACTTAAAATCTGTTCTCTTAGCAATTTTCAAGTGTACAATATTGTTATTAACTATAGTCAGAACGTTGCATAATAGATCTCTTGAACTTCTCCTTTCTAATTGAAATTTTGTACCCTTTGGCCAACATCTCTCGATCCCAGTATCACCCCCAGGGCCTGGTAACCATCATTCCACTCTCTGCTTCTATGAGTTCAACTGTTTTATATTCCCTATAAGTGAGATCATGCAGTATTTGCCTTTCTGTGCCTGGATTATTTCATTTAAGCATAATGTCCTCCAGGTTCATCCATGTTGTTGCAAATGACAAGATTTCCTTCTTTTTAGAGCTGAATAATACTTTTTAGAGCTGAATAGCTGAATAGTATTATATAATATATAATAGATAATAGATTATATATATTTAATATATATAATCGATTATATATATTTTATATATAATCGATTATATATAATATATAAGATATATAATCATCTATATATATGATATATTATATTATATATAATCTATTTATATATGCCACATTTTCTTTATTCATTCATTATTCATGGGCACATAGATTGGTACCATTTCCTAATGATCGTGAATTACGTTGCAATGAATACAAGAGTGCCAATATGTCTTTGACATTCTGATTTCATTTCCTTTGGATATATACCCAGCAGTAGGATTCCTGAATCCTATGGTAGTTCTATTTTTATTTTTTTTAAGGATTTTTTTTTTTTTTAGAGACAAGATTTGGCTATGTTGTCCAGGCTGGTCTTGAACTTCCTAGGCTCAAGTGATCCCGCCATCTCAGCCTCCTAAGCAGCTCAGACTAGATGCACACACTACCACGTGTTATTTTTAAAATTTTAAGGAAACTTTATACTGTTTTTCATAGCGGTTGTACTGTTATCTCTTTTCAAATATTATTTTCCTGTCTGAATATGAATATCCCATGAGTCTTTCAAATTTTCCATAGGCCTATCATCTTACAAAATGACTACCGCCATCAAAAAGGGAGGAAGAGGAAGAGAATGCTTGTCACTGGGGAGGATGCATCATCGCGGAATAGCTATGGGCGTTACAGAACTCCCTAGGCCTTCCTGATAGAACCCTGAGCCACTTGCCAGCCCTCAAGTCCTGACCCAGGCATGAGGATTCCTGCTACAGGAACTATCCCAACTCCTCAAGGAGCACATTCAGAGAATGGCTATTTGCTGGGCCCTCTTCTTCTGTCACTACTTGCTGGCTCATGAGAGCTGAGCCGTCCTGTCAAATACACACTAGCTTCCTTCACACACATGCAAAAACTCCAATGGAAGCTTCCCCTCTATGGTATGAACCAGATTCCTTCTATTTATAAGCAGCAGCCCAACAGGCAGGCTTCGTTCTGTAACTTGCAGTTCTCAGCAAGCTGCACCAGAATAGAGATGTGTTCATACTTTCCAGTCACCCAGATTGCCACTTCAAAAAGAGAGTGATAGACAAATACGCTGCAACCCGTTTATAACATTTTCCCATGTTTAACTTCCAAATTGGAGAGTCTTAAGCACAGTTGCCAAAAGCAATTTTTTTTTTGAAATGCAATACTCTTTTTTTTTTCTTGGTCTCTTAGTAAATGGTAACTGAATTTTCCCCCCTACTGTTTCTTTTCAGAGGCCAAGAGTTTTTCACTCTCGGTCTGCAATACCCTGCCTGGGCTATCACCCAAATGGCTTTCACACTTAAAGTGAGAAAGAATTAAGTGCTTCTGCAATTGAAAAATGGTTCTGTCTGCCTTGGAGCCACAAAGCTCTCTTTACTGAACTATTGCTTTTAAGATTCCAAAGCTCAGTGTACCAATGAGCCTATGACGGTGCCAAGAAAGAAACTAGAGAATGAAGAAAATCCCATCAGTTCTCTGTCTGGAGCACATCTGGGTATATTCACCTAGTTTTTACTCCCAGATGTTTTGGAGGAGGATATTTCACAGCTGTTCTCTGGTTTTCATACAGTGAGCCTAGTACAACCTCAAAGGTTGTCGTCTTGACATAATTTCCACACAATAACAGTCTAAATTGGTTGCGGACTACATTTTCAAATTCAGTTGGTTAGAAGGAGATTTTTCACCTATGCTTCCAGTACAATACAATATTGAACTTACTCGAATGGCAGGAAAAAGCAAGTAAGCTATCTCCAACGATGATTATCCTCTTCAGAGGACTAAAGAAATCTCTTTACATCTCAAAAGTATATATTATCCTGTAATCTGTATATGTCTTTTACAAAGCAGGCTTGCCAAGGGGAAGACATATTTGAATCAATTTGCTTTAAACACCTTTAAGCATTTCACTAAACATTTACTTATTGTTATGCCCCTAAACAGAATGGCAATCTTCCACCTTCTAGCTAGCATTTAAGGCCAGCCTTAGCTCTGTGAACAGTGGCCTAGCAAATCCTCTGGGAGTTTGCCAGTTTGTAAGAAGCTCTGTATTACAATGCTTATTATCATGTTTTCTTTTCTAAAATGGACTGTAGATGTTCAAGTCATCGTTTCCTTTAAGTGTTTTCTCTTACCGAACTTTGAAGCAAGGCTAACAGTGTTTTTCAAAAGCAATTTAAAAAATTCGACAGGGATCAGCAAGGACACTAAAAACCAATAAAAAGTAGAGAGATCTATATTTGAAAAAGAGAAAGGGACAGCCCTGAAAATCATAGAGCAGTCAGTTTCGTTTTCATACTTGGAAAATACTAGAACAAATCATCAAAAAATCAATTTGCAAACACCCATAAGATCACAGAATACTAGGTAATAATCAACATTGCTTTGTGAAGAACAGTCTTGTCAGAACCATCTAATTTCCTTCTAAAACAGAGTGACAGGCCTAGTAGATCAGAGGGATTAAATAGATGTAACAGAGCTTGAATTTTACAAAGCTCTTGATTCTCTCTTCCATGATATGCTCATCAACAGATGACTTCAGACCAGAAGAAATTTGCTGTAAAGGTTTACTAAAAAGCAGAGCTCTCAGTGTTTCGGCATTAAATTGGCAGGTGGGGATTTGGACAGGAGGATATTTGGTGTGATACTACTTGGCACAGGAATAAGTGGCTCCTGGACACTTTAACATGCCCATCAGCCCCAAATATAGTCTTAGCACATGCTATGTCCTCAATCAACACTCGTTCAATGAAATAATGATTGATCAGATAGCAGCTCCTTGCTGAACTATCATGACTCTAAAATGAATGGATAGGCCTGGTGCGGTGGCTCACGCCTGTAATCCCACCACTTTGGGAGGCCAAGGCAGGTGGATCATCCAAGATCAGGAGTTTGAGACCACCCTGGCCAGCATAGTGCAACCCTGTCTCTACTAAAAATACAAAAATTAGCCAGGCATGGTGGCGGACGCCTATAATTCCAGCTACTCAGGAGGCTGAGGCAGGAGAATCACTTGAATCTCGGAGGTGGAGGTAGCAATGAGCCAAGATTGCACCACTGCATTCCAGCCTGGGCAACAGAGGGAGGCTCTGTCTCCAAAAAACAAACAAACAAACAAATAAATAAATAAATAAAAATAATAAAATAAAATAAAATGAATGGATAGATCAGCATTTTGTGGAGGAGTATTTGTCTTTCCTCTGTGAAGAGCCAGCTCACTACAGGCACTGGAGACTCTATTGAGTAAGGGATTTACATTGTTTGGGATAGGTTTAGTTACAGATTACTTTGACAGGTTTTACAAATATGCAGAAATGATGTGAAGTTCATATTGGAGAAAATCAAACGACATAAACTCAAACTTTATAAAATGCAAAATGAATGGTATATGAAATGCTGGTCAAGTGAAAGGTATGCCATATCTTGAAGACATCTTGGAGTGAAAATTTTGAAAAAGGTCAGGGGATACAAGGAGCCAGCACATCAAACGCAGAATCTCAAAGGCTTGGCCACTTACCAGTTGTGTGACTTTGGAAAAGTTATTTAACTTTTCTCAGGCTTCTGTGTCCTTGTATGTACAATGGGCCTCCAAAGTCTTGTAGACTTGAAGGCAGAAATATATGAAATATATATATTTAGGTAACTAGTTAGATAGGTACCTCCCTCAGAGTCAGACATACTGGAGGCATGTAATAAATATCAGATTCTTCACTTCCATTCACACCCACATGTGAATTGGGTGATGATATTTATTACCTGCCTCCAGTATGCCAACTGAATTTAGCTAAATCTTCCTCAAGAAAGTGACCTATCAGTAGATTCAGTGACGTAGCTACCAAGTTCCTATCTTCTGCCATCATTCCGAAGTCACGGATGGCTCTCTGCTGTTCACCATGTTTCTCATCCCCCATCCCAGTTTCCATAATTTAAACACCATACCGCATCTAGCGTATGGCTTATCATGTGAAAAAGCAAACTTTTCCTGTGGGTATCTAGGGGGTTGCCTGCCCAACTGGTAGACCCTTCCCCTCCTCCCAGATGCATGGCTATGCATTTTCTGGTATCGTCAACATCTGGGCCACAGTCAAGTCATCTGCAGAGGGCACCTGAGACAATCTAGGCCAATCATCAGCATCACAATCGACTGTTCCATGGGTGGCCATCTGATCCTCCAGACTCGGCCTTCAGAATCTCTTCATAGAATTATTTTTGAACTAGAACTCAGAGAATTTAAGAGGAGTCAGCCTTTCCTTTGTTGATACAGTCCGTTGGACCAATGGTGAGGTTTCCTACCATGAGAAAAAGGCAGTCTGTAGTAAATATAAAAGACTGCTCAAAGAGCAGCAGATGACCGTGAAGGGTATGGCCTGGAAGCCTTGGAACCCCAATTCCAATTGTTCCTGAGGCCCAGCTGCATTCCAGCTCTTCTGTAGCTCAGTTCTTCAAACCTTTCAATTCCCCTAGCCAATTAACTCTTTGTTTTTGTTTAAGACTTTTCACGTTGGGTTTCTGTTATTTGTAATTATATTTAAAAAAAAAAAAAAGAATTCAATTAAAATCCCTTTTTTAAAAAAAATCTTTGAACATACCCTGAAATATTTAGAGTAAAATGATAGAAACTGCATTGAGTCAAAGCTTATGTGCATTAAGATGATTGAAACACGTTTCCAAAAAGTCTTTCAGGCCAGGCACAGTGGCTCTTGTCTGTAATCCCAGCACTTTAGGAGGCTGAGGCAGGTGGATCACTTGAGGCTGGGAGTTAGAGACCAGCCTGGCCAACATGGCAAAAGCCCATCTCCACTGGAAAAAAAAAAATACAAAAATTAGTCAGGTGTGGTGGTGCACACCTGCAACCCTAGCTACTGGGGAGGCTCAGGCACACACAAGAATTGCTTGAACCCAGGAGGCAGAGGTTGCAGATCGCACCACTACACTCCAGCCTGGGCAATAAAGTGTGATTCTGTTTTAAAAAAAAAAGCTTTCAGGATAGTTTTATCAATTTCAACTTTCATTTACAATATATGAGAATTGAGAATGTCTGTTATCCACTCTTTCCTAACACTGGAATAAAAATAATTGTTGTGGCTAGTTTGATAGGTGAAAAATGCTATCTTGAATTTGTACTCATTCAGTTATAAATTCTAATAACATTTTTCATCTTTGTTGAATAGTCCAGTTGTGTCATTTGGTACACTTTACTATTAGTTTGTAAAAGGCACTTACACATAAAAATATTAAAACTTCGCTTGTCATATGTGCTGCAAATATTTCATGCAGTTTTGTTATCTGCATGGTTGCTGTGCTTTTCTACATAACAGTCAGTTGAAGGTCAAATAAAGAACTATAATTCCCATACCTTTTTCCAGAAATATTACTACAGTTGCTTTTTTAGTGAATTCTCCAAACCAATAATACCCACTGATAATTAAGTATCATTGAATTATTTGAATATAATCAGAACATAATCAACACTTTAAAGTTTTCTTAACTATTCGAAACCTTAGATTTTATTTCATTTTCCACCCTTCCAGGGAAAAATGTTGCAGTTGTCCTTAAAGAGTTGACCATTTTTGCAAGGAGGAAAAGCTCAAGTACTATTAGCAGCTCTGCTCAATCTTGACATCTTGACATCTCTCCATCTTGTCAACTTTTGTTCCTTCTTTCTGGCAGGTCAATTTCCCTGGTCCTTTCTTTTCTCCACTATAACTTAAGAAAGTCTTCTTCATATAGTTTACTCCTTAGATGTTAAAAAATCTGGCTGGGCACAGTGGCTCACATCTGTATTCCCAGCACATTGGAAGGCCAAAGCAGGTGGATCAATTGAGCCCAAGAGTTCAAGACCAGTCTGGGGAAAATGGCAAAATCCCGTCTCTACAAAAAATACAAAAATTAGCTGGGTGTAGTGGTGCACACCTGTAGTCCTAACTGCTTGGGAGGCTGAGGTGACAGGCTTGATTGAGCCCAGGAAATCAAGGCTGCAGTGAGCTGAGATTGCACCAGTGCACTCCAGCTTTGATGACAGAGCGAGACCCAGTCTCAAAAAACCCAAAAAACAAAAAACGATTTAATCAATCCCAAGAAGTTACAGTTACAAGACTACTAAAGTAACAGAAAAAAAAATCTAAAATTTCTGCATATGGCTAGAAATGATTTTAAGTGACCCTGAAAGTCATTGTCGGTTTAATAAGAACTTGGAGGGAGATCAGAACCAGACATGTGACGAAAAGAG